>NW_003307593.1:825901-839870 GCF_000143455.1 Volvox carteri f. nagariensis
TTCCCCGTACCTGCAAACCACCCTAGTACGAGCCGAGGGCTCAAGGGCTGCCAAATCGCCTATAAGCACCATCCTACCTCGCACTTCCAGCGAAACAAGTGATGAAGTATACTAACGACCAAAGGGAACGATAGAGTTGCGGTGAGACCATATACTTTCCAGCATCCTTGCCAGGCGTTCAGGTTCCCACTTCATAGCGTCCTTCATATGTTCGAAGCGTGGAAAGCCCATATCAGATCTGATTCCGTCGTAAACCGGACAGTCCAGCAAAATGTGTTTCTCATCCTCGATGTGGCTACCAGTGCCGCAGCAAGGGCATACTCGCTCCTCCCTAGGTATATAACGCCGTCCCTTACGCGCTCTGTTAGCCGCCAGTGCCCAACAGCAAAGCCTAAACTGCATAAGCTTGCGATTCGCCGAACGTGGGATAAACATTGTGATGTGCGGGAGCACCTCCTTCCTGCCCGCTTGCTCGGCCGCCAGCCCCATCCAATGCTTATACTTCGCCATGTGAATTCCTGGTTGCTTGCCGTCTGACGGATACACGTCAGGCTGGACATCTAAACGCGTATGCTTCCAACCACTCATTAATCGGTCCTTGAACTCCAAAATCACACCTTCTGGCATTGGCTTGTTCATCAGCCACTCCACTCGTTCGTCTACCTCGTGTAGCCCTTGCGGGGCCTCTTTCCATACATCGTGCCCCAAAAAACATAGAAAACGGAGGAGTAGTGTCCCCCATCCGGGCCCTTCGGGGTTGGAGAGGGATTCTGCGACCTCCTGTCGCAAAACTTGGTATGCCACAGACCCACGCTGTAAACGGACATGGTTCCAAAACCTCACAACCTGCTTGAGAACGTGGTAGTGTAGGGGTAGCTGCGATAGCTCTGCGAACAAGAGGCGGTGTGTTGGTCTGGCAGCTCCTACAATTTGCCGCATGAAAGATATCTGAAGCTGCACTGCCCTGTCCTTTAGGCACGCCTCAAAGGGCCCCTCTGCAAGGTTATTCGCATCACTCCGCTTCCTGAGCCTGTCCGAGACCTCAGCTAGCATAAACGGCCCCCACGCTTGACAACCATACAACAGTATTGCTCGTACCTGCGTATCGAAACACCTCATCCTCACATCTGGGGCGAACAACTTTAGCTTATCTAATTTTGCACTCAACGCGAACATAGCTGCTCTAGCTGTGTCATACAACTGCTGGCGGCAGGCCCAGAACTGCCGTTCCGGCCCATACACTAACCCCAGATGTATGTATGTGTCCAGCGCGACCTGGCTTGGGGATCTTCCCTCGTTGCCCAAGCGGCTAGGCGTACAGGGAGACCCCATATGGGGATGGTGGTTGGTGGCAACCGAACGCGCGCCTTATCGCCCATCCGACGCATTTTTTTGAGTCACACAGCATGAAAAGGAGGAGCAGCAATGCTCTTGCGGGCTTTGCTTCTCGGAAAAGTTGCCGTTTAGCGTCCATGGCTTGGCGGAGGCAGTGTAGGGTAATGGCTGTCGGGGGCTATAGTGAACCTGGGGCGCGCGAAGAGGTCGAGGCGACGGGGGAGGAGGGAGAGAGGGCGGGAGAACATTTCTGAGTTCCGAAACCGACTGAGTGGTCAGTCGGTCCTTCATGCACCAGGTTGGTCGGGATGTTATGGTTTTGAGTAAAGGCGGACATACGGCGGCCTGTTCGTTGGGGCTGGCTGTGCGTAGTCGTGCGTGCGCGTTTAGGAGCGAACTAGCAGCGGTCAACCGATTTTCCTTCCTCCATATCGGGCTCGCTGCAAGCAAATCGGACAAATCCTTTCAGTGCCTCAAAGCGTGAACGATGAGCAGGATAGTAAAATAGCAAAAAGAGACAGTACTTCTAGGATAGGTAGGATGAGGACATAAGGATAGGTTGACAGAAAGGTAGGATAGGAGAAAAGGACAGGATGTGGGTGTTACATGAAGCGCAGGCTTATGTTCCATCATCCCGTAGAATCCCTGCTGCCATTGGGCGCAGGGATGGATAGCTGTCAGCATGTTGGCCGTCGTGTCGCAGGTCGCCAGTCAGCGGTTGCTTACGTCGGTGGCTGACATCGTTAGAAGTTGGAGACACGTGTTGTTGTATTGTTAAATTTTGTTGCTGCTGCAGTGAAGTAACATGAACAATTTTACCGGTTATTGCAGCGTTTTGACTTTGTTGAATCTGTACAGATTACGCACTCTCTCTCTTCCCGCCCAAAGCCTGATTGCCGTATCGAGTCCCGGAACCGAAGGTGGCTCGTATCCAACAAATTTATTGGCGTAATTTATATCTTTCAGTGCAAATGAGAAGCACGCCAGCACTTCAGCGCACGCCGTCTTTAGTCAGCCATTACAATCCGTAATTCAGCCGAGTTATTGCTTCTAAGGTACTGCTAGGATGGACATCCTATTCGTCTATTTATGATTGAGTTTTCTGGGGGGTTTGAATCTGGATATCGCTGCTGGTTGAATTGTGCACGCGCAGCCTTTGCCTGGTGCACAGGCGGATTGCTTTGCCTCCTTACGCTCTGCCGATCAGTTTCTTTTTGAACTGCAGTAAATTTTGTCACGTCACGATGTTGAGGAAGCAACAGAAACAACAGCATTCCGCCTCCGGCGCCGGCCCGTCGGCCCTGGACTCCTGGGTTCATTCTGATAGCCACTTCGTCCCTGCTCGCCAGACGCCCTCAGATTCGAACCCACCACCCAGACCACCCCTAGCCAAATCGACAGCCTCCACTATTTTGGGCTTTATCCGCCCCGCGTCTGGTGAGCATGCCCAGGGCCGGTGCGGTGCGGTGCGTCTTCGCATGGCCCTTGCTGTCAGTGTCAGTGGGGTTCCTTATGGGGCCGACCGCAAGTACCGGTAAAGCCTTTCCTTGTCCTGGAAGCGTTAGCGAAAGCCGCTGAGGCTATTCTATTCGCTTTTTTTCATGCGCAAGAGAAAAAACAGCTCTGACTGGAAATGTGTTTAGCTCACTTCGTTCACTACGTTTCGGGATTGGCCTCGAGCCCACGTAACATGTAATACAGGCATAGGACGAAAGTGTGCATCCTACAGGGTTTAGGTCCCTCCTATGGCCTCTTTAACCTCGCTGCCCCCGCTTCTACGGCCGCCTGCTCCTTCCGCCTTAAGGGAGGTCTTTGAAACACGCCCTGTTGCTTGCCCCCTTCCTGTCTTTACCCTCCCCCTTCTGTCGCCATCATGACAAGGCCTTGGTGCCATTGACATCATTGATCAACCTCCCAACGTTGCCAATCTCCTCTCCTCTCCTTTCGCCAAGCAGGTGCTGGAGATTTGACCTCGAGACGGTCCCGAAGCTATGCTGGCAGTGTAGCTTCTTCCATCATCGCCTCACCTGGCGCCCGGAGCACCACCAGCACGGAAACCGGCATGCCATGGGGCGACGTCAGCGGCGGCAGCGGCGGCGACGGTGGCCACAGACCGGCATACGATCGCTCCTATGCCAACAGCCCCTCCAACTTCTACCACTATCACGCCGCGCCGGCCACCACAGCTGCCTCCGCCGTCAGCGCGTCCCCGAGGTCGTTCACTCACCCAGGCGGTGGCGGCGGTGGCGACCAGGACTTCTGGGGGCGACGTTTCGGCGGTGGGACGCCGTACGCGCACTCGGATGCGGCGGAGGCCCCTGCTGGCGGCGGCGGCCCCGGCGGCGGCCTCCTGGCTGCCTCCTCCCACATGTCCGTCGGCGGCGCCAGCCCGGCGACAACGACCGGGCTACCTGAGACCCCGGGTCTGAGGTCCCCGGAGTGGTCGCCACGACGGAGGTCTCGAAGCTCCGGCTCCGCGCCGCCACTGCCGCCGCAGCTGCGGCCGGCGGCGTCTACGACACCAACCGCCTCGGCGGCGACGACTCGGCGGCCGCCGGTTCAACCTCAAGTCAGCGGACTCCAGGTCAAGGCCGATGACCTCCAGGTGCTGCCGTACGCATCGTACGGAAACGTTATAGTTGACGGTACCGGCATTGGCGGCAGAGTTGTGTCGACCTCAGTGAAGGCGGCCGCGAGGCCGAAGGCAGCGGAAGGGCTGGCGGTTTGGGTGCCCATGGACGACGCAGATGAGGAGGTAGACTTTGCAGAGGGTGATGAAGGCGGTTGCGAGGCTCGGGAGAATGGCGATGCTGGCGGGCAGGAGTCCTCGGGACCTACCGTACCTCCGGCAGCCGTGGCGACGGCAGCGACGGTGCCTGTGGCGGTGGCTGCACTGCCAGTTCAGGTGCTGCCGGCGGCATCCGATGCCCGGGAGCTGTCACTGATGTTTGGGTTGCTGAGGACGGTGCGCTGTGCCGTCAGCGCCGCGCTTGGAGAACCTCCTGCGACTGCAGATAACACGGGCACCGATAGCGCGAGGAAAGGAGGAAATGCCAATAACGTCGTTCCGCCAGCGGAGAGCACGGCTGAGCTGACAAGCACTGTGGCCGCCGCGCCTACTTGTGTCCTAATGCTCGTACTTGCCGTACGGCTTTTCCGCGCTGCCGTGCGATGGCCCGCCGTGGCGTCGCTGTGCGGTGCAGTGACGGCGGTGGTAGCGGCGTGGTTGGCGGCGGCGGCGTTGCTGTTGGCCTGCGTCCGCGCTGGCGGCCGCTGTGGTCAGCTTGCCTGGGGCTTTGTGGGCTGGTTACTTGTCGGTCGCTGTAGCAACGCACGGGCTGTGGTAGGGGCGTGAGCTTCGGGTACCTCTGTTGCTGCTGCTGCTGCTGCTGCTGCTGCTGCTGCTGTTGTTGTTACATGGCAGATTCGCGGCGATTACGGGGCCGTTTTTGTTCGGCCGTGTGGGGCTGATGCTGCTTATCTTTTTCCCAGTCATGGCCGGCCATATCTGCCAATCCATCTATCCATCCCCTTTCATGCTTCTGCCTTTCTGTCTATCCGGGCTCAAGCGTGCATTCAGTCATGATGGCATGCCCCCGGATTGCCGTGTGCGTATTTTGAACGCCATTTCGGCTGCAGTTCAGTCCAGATGCCTTACGTTCAGTCAAGTCCAGAACCCATCAGCCATCACCTTCCTAGAGGAGATTTCACCTTCAATGGTGCAATCTAGCAATCAATGGAACACAGGGTGCATCTGTGATCGGTTCATGCAGGTTGCATCGCATGCCTGTTTGCGGTAGTCGATTGCTTATTTTTTCTTACACTTTTAAGTGTATGGCGAGGGATTTTGTTTGCTTTTGTGCTCGGCTTGTGACGCTCGCGAACGAATTTTTTTCCCTTCGGATTCGGATGGTCCTTCGGGGCGACGGGTGCACCCGTACAGGAGAGCGATGATGGCTGTGTGAGAGAGTGGCAGGATTGTTTGGAGCGGCTCGGGGAATATGCTTTTTCGGTTTTTCGTAGGTTTTTTGGTTTTTCGCTGCTAGGCTTGGGTTGGGGCAATTTCTGCGCCATTCCTTGAACCAGTTGGAAGGCGTTGCGACAACTCTTGTTCTTGCACGGTTTCTGTAGTTAAAACGCGGGGAAAGTATCCTATCGTTCAATCTGGTAGCCTTGTATGCGCAACAGGGAATTAGGTCAATACTGAGAATACTGGAATGCAATCTCAGCGCGATCGGTTTCCCAAATGGCTCATCATCCCCAGTTTTGTGTTTTATCTCAGTCACGTAGGTGAGCCAGGAGGGCTACGAGATGTATGCAACGGAGTGAGGCGGTTGACCGGTTGTTAGTTAGGGTTAATTGCAGGGTGCAGCGGCCTTTTAGGCCGCATAGCTAAGTGCTGAGCAGAGAGGTGCTGAGGCGTCTTGCCGGGCCGCGGGTTGGCTTGTTTTTCTTGTGGAGCGTTCCGCCAGCTTACTTTTCTGGCCTTATGGCAATGTCGTACACGCTAAGGGCCAGACGTATGTGTGTATCTTATGAGGGTTAAGTGTTTTGTGCATCATATGCCGTACGTGTTGTTGTGTCTTGTGGAGGCGTATACTGGGAAACGCCTGCGCGAAGTGGAAGTCCAGGAAGCGCGAGGCCGGCCAGATGTCAGTTTGGTCAATCTGGTCATTTCATATTTGGCAATGTTGTTTCTCAACGGTCTGGATATTCTATTTTTGTGTGTCATTTATGCCCTTGCAGCCTTCCTGGACTAATATATAGTATAGCTGAAGCAGGAATGGACCCAGGGTGGAAACTGCGCCTGCCCTTGCTGGCTGGCATGCCCCTTACCGACCTTCTGCCTGGCTGCCTGGTTGACCCGGTTAAATACGTGATTGCTATATTTGTCGTTATTCCTGAAGTAAAGTGGCTGCAGATTGGGGTTTCATTCCGTTCACGTTTTCTGTTTGGCAGGTTGACTGATTTTTGACGAAGTTGCGAAGTGTGTACAAGAGGAGAAACTCTGCTTTGGAATCACGATGTCCCGTCCGAATTAGCAGGACGTCTCCACTGTGCAAATGTTGGCTTCCTGAACATGAGAAAATGAAAGCGACAGGTGCTGCGATTTGCGTTGCCTGTTTTCCCACTGCCCATAATACAAAGCTTAAAAACAAGGCCTTATAAGAAAGGTTTAAATACTAAGCATAAAAGAAAGCACAAAAACAAACCATTGCATTGATACTGCACACGTGGAGCATTCTGAAAATAACTCCTGCAGTCTGCGTCTCGTCAATCATAGATGTCATCAAATATGCTTCAATGAGCTAGGTACTTGGCTAATAAGGTATGGGGCAGGCAGCCAGGACCTGCCGCACAGTATTTACTTGGCATGTACTGCTGCATAAGCACGAGCTGCCAGCTCCCATCGGTAGACAGCGTGCCGCAACTTAATAAACGTACAGGATCAAGGTTGCCTCAAAAACTTTCAAAATAGCAGCATGCAAGATCAGAATTGCAAGAAAAGGATACCATAACCCCGCTCCGAGGAAAGAGCACATAAACGGTAATGTATAAATGGTCCATTCGCCATCGGCATGTCACCAGGATTACTATTTAGATTGTCGTTGCTGTGCGTACGGCGTAGGTTAAGGGGGGTTAACACTTTAACCGTACAGCGTTTTTCCTCAATATCCCGATTTCGCTTTTAACGAACTGCATATATAATAAGATTTTTGTTAACTTATTGATATTATAATTCCGAAGACTTGATTGGCGTTGTCAAGCTCAACGTGAGCCGTTCAGCCCATGCTTCGAGGACTGAAGGGAATAGGCGGTTACACACATCCTTCAACAAATCTGTTCCTGAGGGTGAAGATAACAAGCTTTCGTCCCTCCAGCATGCTGAGGGAGAGCGATGTCAGGAGGAAAGATGGCAACGGCAGACCTCTTTATGGTTAAGGACCCTGAGACTCGACATCGATTTATATTGCAGTACATCTATATCTGCGCAGTAGAGCTGCGCAGTGCTGCGCGTTGTCTCTAAAACACCGCTCGGAAGGAGTCTGCGCGTACGCCAGGAGAAGTTGCATCATGGGCATATGTGCATCCAGCGCCTCAGAGGAGAGCGAGCTTGCCAAACAGGTGCGCAAAACGACTCACCACTTTAACATGCGTCGGATGCGACGGGCGCCCCTGACCGACAGTGAAGCCGCTTATACATCATCCTTAGCAGCATCCGTTTTCTAGAGATCCCCTGGCCTAATACATATCAACTTTATAAGCGCATTTGCTCGTCTCTGGGTTTTGCGGAGGCCTCGACAGGGCTGGGCCACCTCAATAGATGTACCCGCGGCCCGACTACGTCCCGCAAGGCTAACCCACCGACGAAAACGAAATCCAAATCCCCTTGGCTCCCTTGGCTTGGAATCCACCTTGCCCGCCCCCATTCCTTCCTCCCCATTGGAATAAATAACAAATATCACACTCAATTTCAAGAGGGCGCACGAAAGAAACCCAGACTCCCCTTTTGGGCGGGAGCCGTTTCCCCTTTTTAGTCTTCTCTTGGGGGGGGGTCCACTCCCTCTCCTTGTTGATCAGCGTGACAACCGGAACTCAAAGCACCACGAAGCGCGGGCGGTGCTTTTAACGCGAAACACACCGTGTTGTACAACGGGTTATGGCAAAACACAATGCCCAGTGGGGTCGGGTCGCCGGGGGTTCGCAGTTAAAGGGCCATGCGGCAGTACGGCAATAATTTTGAAGCATGCATACTCAGCCATGCATAATACGTACCTGCACAGAATCGCCTAGGTACCTGCACCCCCATGCAACCCCACGCACCCCTGCTCAATCCGCTAGATTACCTACCTAGGAAAGCAAACACGCAAGTCCCGCCCCTTTCCCCCCCGCACACCGCCTCCACCCCACCACTCAAATAACCCCCAACCCCCGCCCCCCCAGGTGCTAGGTTCCACGAAGGCAGATGCCAAGACCGTACGGCGGTTGTCCGCCCTGGGCATGCAGGACGGGGAAGTGTGGGTAACCCGGCAGACATCCGACATACATAAGGTGGAGCGGGGGGTTGGAGGAAATGCGGGTCTGGGGGTTTTTGGGGGAGCATGAGCAGTAGGGACGGCGGGCGGGAGGGCGGGAGGCTGGAGGACTGGCTGGCAGTCGGAGGCGAGGGAGATCATTACCCTCATTTTAAAAGAAACTGATGATAAAAAATATTTTTGCCATCAACAAATATCCTGCATCCAGATGTTTAAATTTGGCGCTCAGCTCAACAAGGGCCAGTTTGGTACCATCCACGTGATAACGAACGCCGCGGGGGACAAGTTTGCTTGCAAGCAAATCAGCAAACGCAAGCTCACTGGGGCGACATCCATCAGAGATGTACGGCGAGAAATTGAGATCATGCACCATCTGCGCGGGTGGGTGTAATGCAGTACAGTACGGAGGGTAATGGACAGGCTGAGTGGTACGGGCAAGTTAGGGGTACAGTTGGCACGCAGCTAACTAAGTTGCTGGGGCTACGGGACTTGCACAGAATGAAGCGGTTAGTGACTAACGGTAACTGTCAACCGCCAACGACTAACCACATCAACTGTACAACCGCCCAGGATCATACATACCTGCATGCGTAATTGGGTCTGCATGCCCTCGCGTATACCCGTCCTCGGGTGGTCTCAAACCTGCTCTGTACAAAAACCCGTGTCACGCCCAAAACTAAGCGGCATATGTCAACTGTTAACCGTTTAACCAACAGGCACCCCAACGTCATTACGTTTCACGGCGCCTACGAGGACGCTAATGACGTGTACCTTGTGATGGAGCTGTGTACGGGTGGGTCAGCAGTCGGGTGGGGCGGTTGTGGCAGTTGTAATGTTGGTTGTGGTGCACCGTTAAGTTGACCGTTGCAAGTGCCGTACATGCTTCTTTCTTTTCTTTCTCCCTATCATCTATCTATATTCCTTTTCATCACACGAAGGGACAAACTTCAACGTTATTGTCGTACTCTTTCCCCCTCCCTTTCCCGCCCGTACAATACCAGGAGGGGACCTGTTTGAGCGAATTGAAAAGATCACCACCATTACGGAGCGGGCCGCCGCGTCGCTGTTTAGGGAGCTCGTGGAAACCGTGTCGTACTGCCACATGCTGGGTGTCATACATAGAGACCTCAAGGTAGAGGGGCTTGTGGCAGCCTAGCGGCAGCTGTAGCAGCTGTCCAGCCCTATAGCCTCGCCGTTATCCGTCACAGGTGTCGTGTCGCGCTTTCCTTGAACCCCATAACTTCAATCACAAAAACCACTTTAATATTGTGGATGATTGTTAGTTAGTTAGTTAGGGTTACACTTCAGGGTTTGCTTTTAAGAAGAAACTCAGGGTGGGCCCCCCCCACCACCACCACCCCCACCACCCCCACCACCACATCCTATGCGCCCAGGAAGAACATCCACATTGCACCGACTGCTCGCCACCGGATTCCCAAAGCACTATCACATAAACCAAACTCTGCAAATCATATCTAAAACCCGCCTAAAGCCTCCCGAAACCGCCTAAAACCCTTTGAACCCGCAGCCCGAGAACTTCCTCATCACGGACCGGAGCCCCAACTCCCGAATCAAATTGGCGGACTTCGGTCTGAGCTGCTTCTACCAGGAGGGGCAGGGCGAGCTGCATGACGTGGTGGGGTCGGCGTACTACATGGCACCAGAGGTTGTACGGCGGCAGTACGGCAGTGCCTGCGACACCTGGAGCCTGGGCGTCATTCTTCATATTCTGTTGTGCGGGTCTCCGCCCTTTACGGGCAATTCGGATGCGGAAATCCTGAAGGCCGTTCGTACACAGGTACCCGGGGGGGCCCACATGTGCGACATGCGTACATGGGGGCCCGGAAGGGGGGGACGGAGGGGGAGGGGTGACGAGCGCAATGTATCTGTAGCAGTACGTGTGTGCATTTGTGTGTCGTACAGTTTCACGTGAGAGGTGGCGGGTTCCAGGGCCCCCGGCTCTGATGCAGGGGGCAAATGCCAGGTTCGCGAAGAACCTTCTCCGCCGCTATACACCGTGTAGTGGTCCCCCATTTTAGAGTCCTCCCCCCCCCTAACCTCCATAGGGTCCCCAACACCCAAACAACACACACACACAAACAGACACACACACAACCCACCTCCCCCCCCCCACACACACACACGCAGACAGATGTCGCGTCATACGACTGTAGCATCGACAAAACACGTGCGTACGTACCACCAAAACGTTCACACTAAAATGTCGTGACACAGAGACGCACACACACACACAGACACACACACAGACACACACACAGACACACACACAGACACACAACTCTCCACAGAACGTGGTGGTGGTAGTGGGGAGTTGACCGGCGGTTTTCCTGTTTTCGCTGCTAACCTGGAAGCTACATGGCGCCCTTCTGGCGGCCCCCCGGGCCCCCCCCCCCCTAGGAGGTGGACCTCACCGCCGGGCCCTGGCCCTCAGTCTCCCGCCACGCCCGCCACCTGGTCTCCAAGATGCTTGAGAAGGACCCGGATAAGCGCATAAAGCTGGAGCAGGTGCGTGGGGGGCGATGGTGCGTGTGTATGGGGGGGGAGAGACAGCGGGGACTGTACATGTATACATACATACGTCTACGTATACATTCGTGCACTAGTGCATGCTGGGTCGCTTTCCCATTGCTTGCCTAAGGTTGCCAAGCGTGGGGCCCCACATACTACCCCCCTGAACCGTCATCACCTCGTGGCGGGTGGTGACGTGTATTGTGATCATGACTAATGAACAGCTTGGTGCCGTACTGCTGTGGGTGTGGGAGAAGTTGAATCCGGAACCCCCGAACCACCCCCACCCCCGACTCGACAGGTCCTGTCCCACCCCTGGCTGCGGCCCGATGGTACGGCACCCGCCAGGGCGCTCCAGGGTGAGTTGGATGGGTGGGAGAGTGAGAAGTTGATTGTACGACAGCCCTTTATGTGTTGACATGCCATGGCCGACTGGCATGCGACTGGAGTGTGTGTGTTTGCTGTGTATTGGCTCGATACGCCTCTCCCTCTCCTTTCCATGATATAGGTAATAGTACCAGGACACCAGCACATTAGCACATAAGCACATTAGCACATAAGCACATTAGCACATAAGCACATAAGCACATAAGCACATAAGCACATTAGCACATTAGCACATAAGCACATAAGCACATAAGCACTTCCCCCTCCTCCTCCCCCTCCCCTCCCCTCCCCTCCCCGCACCAACCCCAGGTGGCCTTCGTGACCGCATCAGTCAGTTCCGAGCACTCAACATGTTCAAGAGGGAGGCGCGGAGGGTGCTAGCGGCCGCACTGCCTGCTGAAGAGGTCTCGGTGAGTATGTATGTATGTATGCATGTATGCATGTATGTGTCTGTAAAGCGGGGAGGGAAGGAGGGACGGGGAGGGTGTTGGTGTTGTTGAAGGAGGTTGCCACCCTCCAAGGAAACGACACCCCCCCCAGGGCGCATCTACATAGGGGCCCTTCCATGGCCGCGCGGCTTGGGGATTTCCTATATGGCTAAGGGAACTTTTAATGAAATTTCCCAAATTTCCTTTCCATTGGCGGGATCGATCGATCGCCGCGTCTGCAAAGGTTGTACAACATCTCACATAGTGCACATCTCACAGTGCACATCTCACATAGTGCACAACCCTAAGCCGTGAGAAGGTCCTAGGAGGGATGTTAGCGGCGCTCCTTGGGGTCGGGCGTTTGGCGGAACGGGCGCACCGCGCGTATACGGCACCTGGGTGTGTATACGGGTCAACGGGTCAACGCAGGAAATAATAATCTTTATTACTCCGCATAAGTATTGCGGTGGTTCAAAATTTGGCACATGGTCTTGAGCATGTACTTATTTTTCCCATTACTCCAGGACTCCCCCCTGGCGGCTCGGGAGACCAAACTTTTGCGGAAATTCCGTTGCCTCCCATCGCCGGTCCGGCAACCTCCTTGTCGGCCGCTTTCCGGCCGTCAAAATAATAATTATCGTAAACTATTTATTATGTGTGCGCCAATGGAACGACCCTCATACTGCCCGTACACAATAACGCCACGACCACCCCTCTCCCTCTTTTTCCCTCTCCGCCCCTTTCCCACTTTGTTTCTCTAGGGTTTGAAGCTGCTATTTGAGAACCTAGACACGGATCAGGACGGGTTGTTATCCGTGGAGGAGCTGAGGGCTGGTCTATCGCAACGGGGGGAGCAGCTGGAGGGTGAGAGGGGGAGGGAAGGAGGGGGGGCCGCAGGGTGTGTGTGTGGGGGGGGGTGGAAGGGGAAGAGAGTTGCGAGGAGAGGCTCCTCCGGACGTGTCCTAGTCACCCTCGTCCCCCCCTCGCCCTTGTTGTTGTTCTGTTTCTGAATTTTTTATTAAATGAAGTGATAACTGTTTTTTTAAACCTGATTAAGGTTTTTGGGTCATTGGGAAAAGTTCCGAGAAAATACGTTTTTAGTACATGAAGATGTTTCTCAATATAACAATCTACAAAAACCTCTGTCTTTCGGCCCCTACCTGGGATATGGGAACATGAACAAAGGATTCACGTTTCTGAGTGTAATAAACACTTCCGCACAGACACACAAACAGACAGACAAACAGACAGACAGACAAACAGACAGACAGACAGACAGGCAAACAGACAGACACACAAACAGACAGAAGACAAACAGACAGACAGACAGACAGACAAATAGACAGACAGGCAGACAAACAGACAGACAGACAGGCAGACAAACAGGCAGACAGACAGGCAGACAAACAGACAGACAGACAGGCAGACAGACAGACAGACGAGCATGGACACCACCGTTCGGTTTGAATGCTCCCTCTCCTTCATGCACACACATACATGCATACATACATGTATGCATGTGTATGTGCATGACACATGACAACATGACAACATGACAACATACTACTGGTAAGGCACGGACCATAGCCCCCGGGAGATCCCGGGATTGAGACCTGTCAGGGTCGAAAATCCTTCCGATGGTGGAAGGTATTGCGCCCCTAGGTGATGGACGGTGGTGACCTGGGACAAAGTTAACCTGCGAGCCGACCAGACTAGAGTTGGGCCGCTGTCGATCCGGCAGATTCCGTTGGATGCTGGTGGTGGGTGCGGAACCTGAGCGATCCACTGAGAAGTTGACTAGGGTGACTAGATGAGGGTGCCCCGAAATACCGGGGAAGGCAGGGTTTCGCAGGGTAGCTGCCACGGGTGAAGATATACCCCCCTGTTTCACACATCATACATGTGCCTTATATGTTTTTTGCGGCGTCTTGCGGCGCCTTTTTGTTGACTAAACCCAATGGATCGGCGTCTTCGCCGTACTGCCCACATAATCCGTACTGCACGACACAGATGCGGACGTCAGGTCGCTTCTGAAAGCGGCGGATCTCAACTGCGACGGTTTTCTGGTAAGAGATTGGTAGTTGGGGGCGTTTCACTGGGCGGTTGGTGGTTTGCGGTTGGAAAGGAAGGAGGGGAGGGGACGGGAGGTGTGCCGGGGATTGTGTTTTGCGGTTTCACTCCCAGCCAGTGGGGTTTGGCGGGGTTGTAGTAAGAAAAGCGCTGGCTGGAGATAGATAGGTGCCGGCGCACACC
>NW_003307593.1:840411-841464 GCF_000143455.1 Volvox carteri f. nagariensis
GGGGTGGGGGGGTGGGGGGGAGGGGGGTGGGGGGGTGGGGGGGTGGGGGGAGGGGAGGACCTCACCTGTGGGAGCGAGAGCACGTAACGCCGTACTTTTTTGTAAGTTGCCGTGTCGAAACCAACAGATGATTGTGTATATCGGACTATAAGGTATAATGTCAACAAGCTGCTGCGGGGTAAATATATTATTCTGATGCCATCACCCGACTGAACTGTTTTAGCTCAAACTCGAATTTGATCGAACTTTACTTCTGCCATTTATTGTACCAGGATTAGGACTATATTTTCAGGTATTATCCTACAAACAGAAATGATGACTTAGGGTTTCTCCCACTCTCCACTGACCGGAATAAACTGCATATTATCGCATACCAATACCTATTTGTCTCAGCAGCGCGTCTTTGTGAGCGTGCGTATGCGTATATGTGTGTGTGTGCCTTTGTGCTTTGTGTGTATGTGTGTATGTATGTCCATCCGTCCGTATGTCTGTATGTCAATCATGTTGCCAGCCCCCCAGGCTCCTCTCCCATTCGCGTCCACTCGGACTTGGAGTCTGTCGCGATGTCTGTCATGCCCCCCCCCTGCCGCTGTCCGGCGTTACGGCCCACGGGGAAGGGGAACCTTGTCCAACCCTCCGATGGGGGGGCGTATCCACCATCCACCTGTCTGCTGCTACTGCTGCTGTTTCCTACCGCTACTGCTGCTGCTACTTCTACTGCTTCGATTGCTATTGCTGCTGCCACCCACCCTCAGCCCGGCCCGTTACCCCCGTTACCCCCCCTCCCCACCAGTGATTTGTTTTTTTCATTTAGGGGGGGTCTCAATTTATTCCGTCCAATTGCCCCGGCCCCCCGACCGCAGGGACGAGCTCGCCAAGGTGCTTTCCGCCGTACCCCTCCCCTCCCCCTCCCCCGGCCCCTCCCCCGGCCCCCTGGAGGGCCCTATGCGGGACCGGGACCGGGAGGTGAGTGTGGGCCAGTGGCTGTCCGAGGCGGATGTGGATGCGGATGGCCGCGTGGACTACCGGGAGTTCTGTACCATGGTGATGGCG
>NW_003307593.1:841987-845520 GCF_000143455.1 Volvox carteri f. nagariensis
ATCCCCCACCACACGGCAATACACTGCGTTGCGTTGTACTGCAGCGCATTTCGCTGTTCCCGTACATGTTCCCTATCCAAACAACTACGACTATTAACAACCAGCGGCCACCCATTAACGGTTGGCCGTGCAACCACTCGGCAAACCAACTTGCAACGACCTTTGGTACATGCCTTGATCGCAGCGGGTGCAACCAGCCGACTTGCCGGGGCTTGTGGACGAGTTGGGGTCCGCAGGGGGCGGCATGAAGCGGCGGGAACAGACCACGGGCAGCCTCAACGGGCTTGGCGTTGGGGACGCCACCGGCGCCGCCGGCGGTGGCGGCAGCGGCGGCGGCGGCAGCGGCTCCGCCATCGCCGACAGCAACGTCGCCGCTACCCGACGCGCCCTAAGCACAAGCTCCCGCGGTGCCGTCGGCAGTAATAGTCGCGGCGGCGGCGGAGGAGCCGCCGCCGTCAACCCCCCAGGTCTACCGCCGTCACAACCAAGTCCAGCGTTGGCGACGGCGGCGCTACCGCCGCCGGCGCCCTGCGGCCTGGTTTCCGTACACAGCCAGGGCCCGCGGGGAGCGGCGGGTGCTGGACCGCGTTGGTCGACAATGCCCAGCTCGGCGCCCACCCCCTTGGTGCTGACGGGCCCTACGGCGATGCGCTCCAGCGGCGATGACGGCAGTGGCGATGACGATGACGTTGAGGACGAGGATGGGTCGGAGGACTCGGTCATCATGGCGGCGCGGCGGCAGCAGTAGCAACAGCGACAGCAACAGCAACAGCAACAGCAGCAGCAGCAGCAGCCCCCACTTCAGCTGTACGGCGATGACGCTACAGCTCGCGCGCAACGGCATGCAATGCGGCGGCGGCCTGATGGTGGTTCCGGAGCGCGCTGATGATCCAGCGGCAGTCGCTACGGAAAGGGAGAAGGGGCTGGGGTTGAGGGGGGAAGAAGGCGTTGGGTGGGAGCCTGGTTGCGACGTCCCTTAGACGGTAGGTGTGTTTGTATGTGTGTATGTGTGTATGTGTGTGTGTGTGTCTCTGCGGCCTAGGGGGAGCTTGTGCGGTTAAAGGACAAGGATGCGCAGTGAACGCAGCCTGTGGGAGCTCTAAGTTTCCGGGACCTCCATGTCGCCGTACAGCTGTTACATCCTGCCGTACCTTATCATTGTCGAAAGAGGACTTGCGAGCCTACTGCGAGGCACTGCTAGACTGGAAAGGCATCATCAGAGCGATCACTACGTTGTCCTCTGGGGGATGTACGACACACGCACGTCGAGACCGCCTGCGTACGATGGCGTGGCAAGCGTTGGATTCAGAATCCAGATCCACTTGGATGCAGGTGACCAGCAGGTTTCAGTTACGAAGGAAGTAATAATTGATGTGGCCCAAGCAGCAAACTGCAGCTGCTCTCCCCTAGCGGCGCATGGTACGACGCATGGTACGACACTTGACTTATTATGTACGAACACCTTTACTATGCCTCATTAAGAGGACGGAGGGGGGGAGGGGGGTTCGCGTCGTCCAAGTTCGTGTTTGTGTTTTTCGAATCACGCGGCCGTTGGGGTGAGGGGGTGACGATTTTGATGCCTCGTGTTCCCCCCCTCGTGTTCCCCCCCCCCTTGCGGCGCTCTTTGGTTTCACCACGCCCTCTACAAATCCTGTCACAGCCACACCTCCTCTCTTATATCCTTTCCCCCTTGCGCGCAAAGAACGCAGCAGTATCAAGAACATGAGCAGCAGCAGTAGCAGCAGTTGCGGTGGCAGCAGCAACGCGATTGGAGATGGTTAGGACACGCTCGCTGGCGTGTTTTGCTTCCATCGCTGTGCTCCGCCTCGTACGTATAGTACGGCGTGCAGTACATGCTGTAAATTGTGTGTCGCGGCCAGGGGCAACGTCATGCAAAGTCAAATCCCAGCCCCGGCCCCCGGCTAACCTCCCCCCAGCAAACAGGGTTTGCATCCCAGTGCTGGCGTTACTGCTGGCGTTACTCGTTTGTATTTAAGCTGAGAGTTCCGTTGACGTCCATTGACGTTATGTATTTTACGAGCTGGCATGTACGTCATTGTGCTGTGTTTGCGCTATACATGAACGCATTGTATTGTACGACATTTGGCTAGCGGAGCCGTCTGCCGCCGCGGGAGCGGGGAATGGGAACGCTGTCTATTATGGCTCCTTATCAGAGCGCGGTGTGCATGTTACATAGGCGTGAACGTATGTATGTATGTAGGTGCGTGCGAGGAGGGGAAAGGTTATGTAATTCTTTTGTGTGTATGTGTGTGTAATAGACCTTCTGGAGTTGCGTTATTTTCCAAAGATGTGAGTCACACGGGCTCTGGGGGGGCAAGGGCTTGTGGTGTGGTAGGGCTGTGCTGTCCGTAATAGTTAGTTAAGTACCGTGAAAATGCACAAGATCCTATCGCTTCAAAATAAAAATTAAGTCGAACTAACAGAACTGTCCGGACTGTAAAGTACACGATGAATCAGCGGTCATGGCGTCTAACTATCTATCCTGAGGCCGAGAGTGCAATCCCTTCGCACGCGCGCACACGCACACTCTGTTCCCCCCCCTCTCTCTCTCTCTCTCTCTCTCTTGCCGTCCCAAGCTTCGGAGTCCTCCAGGCGGCCTGCGTACTCGTGTCAGCAGCAGCAGCAGCTGCAGCAGTGTTAGGGTGGGTGGTACCCCTGCAGCAATCGGCGGTTTTGCTAGACAGATTGATTCATAGGAGCCAACATCCTCCTCCTTCTCCTCCACTCCCTCCTCCACTCCCTCCTCCTCCTCCTCCTCCTCCAACAACACCACCTTCCACATCTCATGGCGGGTGGGGAGCAGGTAGGCAGGTAGGCAGGTAGGGTGCCCGGGCGGTGGGACTCACGGAGCCGCCCCCCGGGGCCCCCCCGGTCCGGACTCCGGTGGTGGTTGCCAACCCCCCTCCGCCTCATCGCCCTCGCCGCCGCCGCCTTCCCTTCTTCCCGGCCGCCGCCGCTGCTGCCGCTGCTGCCACTCCCAGATCAGCTCCTGTGATGGCTCCAGGGGACCTAGGCCGGCAGCGAGCCGAGCCGCCGCCGCCTCCTGCTCCGCCCACTGCGCCCAGAGGCGCACCTGCGTGTACATGCACACAGCCGCATGTGCACATACATACATACATACCGTGTGTACGTCTCATGCACGCGTGTGTATGTCTGTATGTTTGCATGTGACGGAGTTGCGGAATGGTTTGGGTGTCCCCGGGGCGCTCGGGAGATGGTGGTTTCCACGCAGACCAACCAACCAACCAACCAACCAACCAAAAACGACTCCCAGGAGGATAAGCAGTCACAACAACAATTACGAGATGCAGCACTGAACAGCAGGATAAGGCCCGCAAAGCTCCAAACTGTCCCCGGTGGATTGGCGGCGCATCGAGGTGAGCACCCAATGATGATTGGGTGGTGGTCGTGGTGGTGGTGGCACTCCAGGTAGATAGCGCGCAGGCCGACTGCCGACACCACAGCGCAGCCCGCCGGGGACCCACCCACCCACCCACTCACCCACCCACCCA
>NW_003307593.1:846189-875398 GCF_000143455.1 Volvox carteri f. nagariensis
GCTGCTGCTGCTGTTCTTGTTGCAGGTTCCCGTTGGTTGCCATCCGACGTTCCGCAACCCTCCTCCCTCTCTCCTTTTCCATTTACCCCTTTCTCGTAGCGCGAAGTGGCGGGGGAGGTGGCGGGGGAGGTGGCGGGGGAGGTGGGGCCCCCCGAGGGATCCTGAGGAGGTCCGGGTGGTGGAGGAGGAGGGCTGTGGCGGTGGCGATGTTGGTGTTGATGCTGATGTTGAGGAAGAGGAGGTGAGGCATCCTGCGTTCCCGAAGCAGCAGCAGCTGCTGCGGCTGCTGCGGCAGCAGCTTGCCGCCGCGCTTGTCGCGCCTGCGGGCGGAGCAAGGCCGTGCGTAGTTGTGTACGGATACGGGCACCGTCATCATCGTACAACATTGGACTCGTCAGCTGGGTTCTGAAGCGCACGGCATGTACGGAATGTGAGGTGGATCGAAAGGAGGAGGTAGGGGGAGGTAAGGTCGGAGGGAAAACCCCCACGATGAGGCCTGAAGTGAAGTGAGGTGAGGAGGTATGGGAATGAGATGAAAACACACACACACATACAGACAGACACACACACAGACACACACACGCAGACAGAGAAGCACACAGACACACACACACACACTCCCTCTCCCTTCTCCCCAGCCAGCACATGTGCGTGTGATAATGTTCTTCGGGGGGACATCAGTCGGAAGGGAGGATCGGAATGAAAGGCACCAAGTGCTGTTGATGGTGGTGGTGAGGTCAGGGATAAGGTCCAACCTAACTGTAACACCTTTCAACTGCAGTCACACTCTCCTATCCTTTTGAAACCAACATAACGGCCGGCAGGCAGGGAGGGTGCCCCGGGGAGGGTGCCCCGGAAAATTGTCCGTACCAACGACACGTCGTTCCCATACACGGACATCATCTGCACCGCGAACCGTCAAAGCAAACCAGCAAGCAGCATAATCAGTAATCAGGAACCCGCCTGCGCCGCAGCCGCTTTCTTCGCGTGCTCCGCCACTCGTCGCGCCTCTGTCGCCAGCCGTCGGGCCCTTTCAGCTTCCCGGTGTGCAGCCTGCGTGTATTGTGTGTGTGTGTGTTTTAGGGTCTGTTTGGGGACTGTTCGTCTGTATGTCCACGATGGGGTGTATGGAGGTTCCCGGGGGGCGGCAGTTGGTTGATCAGCGGCATTTCGTTAGCCGGCCCGGTAGGAGGTTACCATCAGTGCCCATCAGCGAACTCCTTCACTGCACTCACCTGAAGCTTCTCCAGCGCTGCGACCCTCTCCGCCTCCACCACCTCCGCGTTCCCTGGGGCACCGCCGCCGCCGCCGCCACCGCCGCCACCGCCGCCGCCCCCGTCAGCCGAGGAACGGAGCCCCTGGAGCGACACCGGCCGCCGCCGCCACCGTACAAAAAAGCATTTGTCATTTGAAAATCGCACACGCATCACTGATATTCTTATCCTGTTGTCACGAGGATTGATAGCTACGGGAGTAAACCAGCAGTAGCAATAGCACCGATAGGCGCAACACCTACCCGCAGTAGCAACAGCTGCGGTGAACGGGGCATCATTCATAGCCTTATAGGCTATTGCACACTGGGAAGTCGGTTTGCCGGAAGGGCCAGATATGGACCGACAGCAAACAAGACGGGCGCATGCGGCTTCAGAACAGGTTGGGTTGGGTTGGGTTGGGGTCAATCCGAAGTGGCCTTCCTCCCTGTTCCATTTAGCTCGCCGCTGCAGCGCCACTCGTCCTTTCAGCTCCAGCTTCCAGGATGAGCATCGATACATGCAATCCCTACCCGCCCCGGCCTTCTCGCTCATCCACCTTCTCGTACTTCCACAGGTAGTCGTACTTCCCACGTTTTTCCATGTCGGACAGTACGGCATATGCCTCATTGATCTCCGCAAACACTTCCTCAGCTTCCTCCTGCCGCAAATAGACAGACAGACATACAGGCGATTAACTCAGCAGCCGTACAGGTGCACAACAACCAAATGCCCAGCAGTCAACAAAGCCGTGCGGCCTGTACCCCACGTTGCAGGAATATGATTAGGGGCGATCCAAAGGCACCGCAGCCAACAACACCGGTGTATCACCACGACTCTCCCACTTAGCCCTCTCAGCCCTCTCGGCTTACTTCCTGGCTCACGTCGGGATGCAGACTCTTAGCCAGGGATCTGGAGGGTACGGCGTGAGTGAGTACCCACGTGGCATCAACGGAACGGTTGTCTGTTAGTCGACGTCCGGTTTAGCGGCTTACTTGGTTACATGGCGGGTTGTGTCGGCTGCTGCAAACTGGCAAAATGCCGCTTTCGCATGACGTCACGGGCTCTGCCGGGCAGCCCTTCAGAGCTGTGTTTCCATAAACTGTGCAAGCTGGCCGAGACATTATATGGCGACGTCGGATTTCGCGTCAAAGAACGGTAGGGTGAGGGTGAAGGTCGTCGCAGCTTGAACTTTTGTAAACGGCCAGAAAAGCACGGGGTCGGCGGCACGCACCAGCCACCAAACGCACCAATACTAACCTGTAAGCGGATTTAATCTCCTCCGTAGTCGCAGCAGGACTGACTCCAAGAACTTCATAATAGCTCTCTGCGAAGGTGAAAACACGACGCAAACGAGTCTGCTTCGGACATGGAAGCTAAATGTAAGACATTTTCCGCGCCGGAACCGCAACATAAGCAATCAGCCCTTACTTTTCCTACTAATTGCTTTACAATAAACAGCGCGATGCGACGCGAATCCCGGCGCGTTACAGTTGTGGCTTGACTTGGCAGGCTGGGGCAATCTACGCAAGTGTAACATTGCAACGGAAAATTTTACTTCATATGATTTGTGCCCAAATGAAATCTTTGAGCGCATTGATGGAATGCCATGCGGTCGTGCACCGATGCCATGCTGCGCTGCTTATTTACAACTCATTTTTTGAACGAATCACCTGACAGGTCGACAGACAGCACTAATTCCTGGTGCCGTAGAACGCAGACATCTATTCACGAAGATGCGAGAACATTTGTTGTATGCATGATGCGGCTTGCTGCTAAGCGCTTCCCAGTCTTCCTAAGTTAGCCTTGGTGGGTCACTGAAGATCTAACCTATGGTATGGGATAATTATTAGCAGCCCATCGCGTGAATGCAGTGAAGGTTCAAGGGTGAGCCCTCAATTTGCTTACGGATGTCGCCGGTGACAGGATACGGCCGTAATCATTACGGTACACACCGGTGCAAATAAGTTATAGTTCCGGTTGTTGTCATAATTTTTTTACGTAATGGCCATTGACCATTTGCAATGTGTTCTAGATAGCCACCCGATTTGCCGTGAGGCAGCTGCAGCTTGCCAGTTCGATCGTGTTCGATAGTCTTCGATACTAGAGGGTAGGACAAACTGTCGGGCAGAGCAATTCTTTTGACTGCCCCGGTCGCACAATTCCCGTGCTTCCCTAATTCGTCACCCTGAACACGCTAATTCTGACTGTCCGAATGTCCCTGCCAGGCCAATTCGACACCCTGTCAGCCTAATTCTGACTGTCGGAATGTCCCTGCCAGGCCAATTCATATCCCTGTCAGGCCAATCCAAGGGCCTGTCCCGGCAATTCAACTTGTCCCAGGTGTCAATTTAAACCCTTCTACCTGCTTGCCTCCGGTAGTAGTAGTAGTGCCAGAGTACGGTAACCAGGTGTGCAAGTTTTCCCACTCCATGTCGTGGGATCGAAAAGAGGGGGGTCCTTGTGAAGCAGCTGCCCGCGTTTCTAAAGCCTGTATGTTGTTGGATAGTAAGTTGCAGAATGGGGCCAGGCTGGAGAGGCAAGTGCAGTGGCATAATGGAATGTAGATGAGTAGAAGCTGTTTCCAGGGCGCTTGGCGCACGGCACAATGTACATGCAGTCATGTCGTCGCAAGCGCGTATGCAAGAACAACAGGAACAACAACCAGAAGAACAAGAACAGCACCACAGGAACAGCGCGTTCACAGGCCACGTTGCGTCGGTCCTTTGCTATGATGTAGGAACGAAGAATAAGGCCTAGGTTCAAGTTTCCTGTTGCGCGTGGATGGCCATGCCAGAACAGGCAACATGATGGGTGAACTCGCACGCTACCAACTTGCCCCCGAGCACGCGACGAGCGGACATAGAAAAGAGCGCAGCGGGCCCCCCCCTTTCCCCCAACGCTCACGCAATAGACCATCCCAAGCGCTGCTGTCCGTATGGGCCGCAGCCGCCGTTCACACACGAGTTAAGTCCGACATGTATGCACCGTGAACATGTATGCACCGTGAATGAAACCCTAAGTGTGATCGTGCCCAAATACAACAGCACTGCCCAATGTCCAGAAGCCTAGCGCCGAAATCGTGGGACCCTGTCCGTCAAGCGTTAGGTGTCCAGTTGCTGTGTGGGCTAGGCGAGCGTGGCTGGGGCGTCATCGTCTTGGACTGTCACGGCGGTGGGCGTGTGGGCGCTGCCGGCGCGTTGCCGGCTCATCGCGTAGAAGACCGGGCTGGCGGAAGGCGGCCCGCGCAGCACATTGTAGCCGCCCGGCCCCCGGGCCTTGAACTGCGCGATGTAGAGGGCCTCCATCTTTTGGGCTAGAGCAGGATTGGCGGTGCGCAAAGCGTATGATGGTCGACCCCGCCGGCTAAAGCTACACGTCCCCAACTGAAGATATTCTCGGTGGTTTACCAGCAGGTGTTGTGCTTCTTGCTGTCTGATGTCCTGAACGCTTCCTCTTCCCGCAGCCGTTTCAAGCGCCCAGTCTTGCAAGCTACGTTGTATGCTTTCATATCTTTTCATATCTTATTCAGCTCAGGCTAAGCAGCCAGCCAAAAGTCCGAGATGCATACCGCTTGTGACTGCGGCCAACATGCCCTGACGAGCGGCCTTTCGCCGAAAAAATTACATACACTTTTACAGGCGCATTTTGCGAATCCCACGCGCGCATCCGCGCGGTGAATTTCGCTCCTGGCTTTTTTGGACGATGTACGAACGGTTTATTCGCGAAGTACGACCGGACACATTTGTGCGAGAGGCTGCTTAACTAATACGCACATGAGGCACTTGTAAGCGGTCCTCTTGCAAAGTTTTCTGTAAATTCCTTAAAAGTCATGTGCTTTTGGATGCCAGCCCGAGCCAATCCTGCCAACTTGACAGCCAATTCGACACCCTGAACACGCTAATTCGATACCCTGTCAGGCCAATTTGACACCCCGAACAGGTCAATTCGATACCCTGTCAGGCTAATTCAATACCCTGTTAGGCCAATTCGGCACCCGGACAGGCCAATTCGACACCCTGTCAGGCCAATTCAGGCCCAGCACAGCCCAATTCCGAGGCTCCACAGCGCAATTCGAATACCTCCGGCGAGTCCGCCAGAACAATTCCAGACCTCGGCAGACCAATTCTTTTGTCAGGAATAAAATCCAGGCTAATTCTGCGACAGAGCTCCTCCCTAATTCCAGCCCGGATCCTACCCTCCTTCGATACGTGCTTACCCAAAGCCCAATGCCCGTAGCCCGTTAGTAATTGTTATTTATGCATCGAGGATAATGATAATGGTAGTAAATCTGCCACTTAGGATTTGCAATCTGTTGCTAGAGATCTGTAGCAAGTCTAAATCAGGTTATTGCCTGATGCGAGTGGAACCTGGTAGCCCCTAGCTTGGGTGCTGCCATCACCAATCCATCCGGAGCTTGGCTTGCTCCCAACCCAAGCCAAGTACTGGCTGATCCACCAACGACCCGCTAACGACCTACTAGCCGACTAACCGTCGAGCCGTCGAACCGTCAAACCGTCGAATAAAAAATGGAAATCGGACAAACCACCGAACCGCTGACACGCCCTGAAGCCACAGGACCGCAAAGGACCCGACGCCTCAGCTGCGAAGCCCAAAGGGCTCAGGGCTCGCACCTCTAGCATCAAGGCTGTGCGTTGTCATAACCTGTCAGAATTGGAACTGTACACGGAAGATGGGCCCCTAGCACAAGGGCGTGCCCCAGGATGAGCGTAAGGCTGCTCTTCCCTTGCACCCGCACAAGGACCCCGACCACATCCCAGTCACCAAGACATGCTTCGAATGAAACTGCATCACCCACAGAGCTTCTCATCCCATCTTGGCGGCAAGCTATATTGGATATTCGGTCATGTACGGGAAAAGCTATCGAAAGGTTCCCCACGGAAGATGAGGCCCCACTACTCCAGCCGGCCACTACTCCAGTTGACCTGAAACCCTGGTTATCAGGCCGGTTTGGACAGGCGGTGGGGTGATGGTGACAGCGGCCGGGGCTGAGTCCCGCGCGGCCAACAGCAGCGAGGTCAACCCACCCCGGCTTGCCGTGCAGCTGCCCGTCGGTGACTGGCGTAGTGCCTTCCATTCTCGCTCCCCACGTTGTGGCGTATGGGGAGCTGTCCCGTACAGTACAGTGTAGAGATATAGCCGCCGTCAACGAGGAAAGCGGACCGACGACAACTGCCGGCAATCGAATGCAGAGTCATTAAGCCACAATAACACCGTCGTGATGACTTATATATGCCTCATATACGTTATGTGGCCGCCGGGTGCTGTCACCTAGTCCACATGCATCGCAGTGCGTGACGACCCAGCTGGCATGATAAATGGCGGTTGGGATCGGCTTGCTTATGGCGGTTGGGATTTGTTTAGAGTCTACTGAGTGGTGGTGCAGATCGTGCGCCGTGCAAAGCAGCGTCACAAACTCGCGTCAATGTCAATTTATCCACCTTCCCCCCTGCTACTCTATATCCGCAGCGGGTAGGCCTCGCGTACTTTCTTCCGTTTCGGAGGTTGGGAAGTGGAAGACGGGGGGTCGCGTCCTCGCCGGCGCCGGAACTTAAATATGATAGACCATTTCAACGGGGTACTCAGTTGATTGCTCTTGTTAATAGCTATCCTGATATAAAGTAACGTTTCTGCTCTCGCTTCTGGGCCAAGAGCAGCCCGCCGTTCAGGGCTCAATTGGCAAGCCTTCCCTGCCTCTCCCTTGCGATGTGTCTCAGGTCTTCAGCTACTTTCAGCTTGCACGTTGGTGAGCACTTTGTAAGTCAGGGTCCCCAAGGAGTTCAGCTGCAGTCTCTTGCCGTCCTTGCGTCCAACACTTGCGTTCAGACGCTGAGGAGCTTATGGCGGCCTTCTGGTGGTTCTAGATACCTGAAACTGGTGCGCAGGGTCGTTCATTAGTTGTCCTGCGTTCGTCCGCCTCGCCCATCTGCGAATCTCGTGGTAGTTTGAGGTCGTTGTTATATCATAGAACCTACTAAGGCTGGGCGGTTGCAGAGCGGTCAGGATGCGAAGGAGCGGTCGGGCGCAGGATACGGATGGTGTGTGTGTGTGTGTTACATGGTTGGGGGGTGCGTGACCCCATACCTGTAAGACTACCCATACGAGCCGAAGGCCCAAGGCTACAACGCCTAAAAGCCACGGAGAAAAGGAAAAACACCGCACATCAGCCCAGATTAGCGTCCAAAGGGGGTAATTGAGTTTCGGTGAGCCCACATACGTTCCAACATCCTCGCCAGACGTGCGGGTTCCCATTGCATGGCCTCCAACATACTCTGTTGATGATCGAATCCCTCTTCAGCACGAATATCATTATAGGCTGGGCATTCCAATAACACGTGTTTTTCATCCTCAATTCGGCGGATACGGATGGGAAAGAGTAGGATAGAAATGTTGACCCCCCAGGGTAAGGATGGCGGACAGAGGACCCAGGATGGTGGCATATTTGGAAGGTTCGACGCCAGCCCACCAAGGATGAGGATGGCGGCGGTGAGGGGATGCAGTCACCAGGACGCGGCTGTTGGGTGTGTCGCTCGAGGATACGAAAAAGGGGAGTGTGTAGGATGCATCCAATTGTAGGTTTTCTGATTTAAAATGCTAAAAGCTAAGGTTTTCTGTGTGTTTGCCGAGAGCGAACTCGGTTGAATGTCGTTGGTGCGTACGGCTGTGCCGTACAGGGCTAGAGTAAGTCGCAGGAGTGCGACGGAAAGAGTAATTTCGCGAGTTCATAGCGTCAGTACTGACAGGTGTCCGCTGCGGCTTCCGCCCTAATCTACAGCGCACAGAAGCAGAGTCGCACTCGGTAACCAGCAGGCTTCCTCGCCTCCTCCCACGGAAGCGAGCACATCTTTTCCCTGCACTCAGGTACCTCTCCGCCTGGACGGCAGCTCTAAGCGGTGAGGCAACTACTCTCGAAAACCTGCAAGATGCGTGCCCGACAACCCCCCTTGTCACCGCCCTGTCACCCCCGCCCTGTCACACCCCTTGTCACCGCCCTGTAATGCAAATCTACCTCTCTTTTTACTGGGGGCCACATGCCGCCGTAATGCTCTGTAGCAATTACATTTCAATACCTACTGTCTGCATTACGCAGGACGGAATATGTTGCCGCACTGCAACCGTACGAGTGCAGGTAGGGTTTGCCCCAGCCGCGCTCGTTGAGGCACGCACGTAGCAGCGCAAAAGCTCCAGCAGCAGCAGCACAGAGGTCACCGGGCGCAGCAGGTCGCCACCTTGCGTGATCTGCAGCTGCGCAGTTGTCGTTCATCTACGGGGGGATCTACCCCGGGGGACGGAGAGTCGTTATAAGGACTCTCGGATGCGGGCGTGAGGAGAGGGGGAGTGGGGCCTGCGCAGTTGGCATTTCCGTACACTTGCTTCAAAGGCAACCAACATGTTGGTTGCCTGGGAGGAAGGCACCTGCGAGGCCAAATGCGAGGTTGCAGCCCAGTGCAAGATTTTAGCAGGTATAATAAATGTATGCCGCTCTTGCATCGTGCAAGGCTGTAGTCTGATCCCTTAACACCCTTTACCTAAGCCAAAGCAGCTTCGTGGCCGTCAAGTCGAACCAACCTAGGGACGGCCCAAAGTTGCAAGCTAAACAACAAAAATGAGAAAAAATAAGTGAAGAAGTAAGAATTTATAGAAAACTGCGAAATGAAGCTCGTCGTGGTTTTCTTGTCTGCCTCGGCCTGGGTCAAGAGCCCATCCAATCCTATCCAGCTGTACGAAAAACCAGTTGAATGCAGGAAATTACCAAATGCATATATAGCTGCTATCAGCACCTTTGCCGTTATCTTTTGGGCGGGCAAGTAATCCTGCCAAATCTGTTGGCTGCCCGGCCGATTCGTCTGCTGTTCCTCTCCGCGCATCCTTCGAGCTAGCGTCACGTTGCGTGGCTTAAAGTTATATCAAGCTGTCCTGACTGAAATAACCGCAGGTTGTGGGCTGCGGCACGCATTACGCAGGTTGGGCGCCTCAAAAGCCGGGCAGTACATCGGCCTTTTTTTGAGCGCAGAGCGTTTGGTAAGACATTCTTGAATTTACCAGCTAATCCGTGCTTCCTTCTTTCTTCTGTGTGCGCCGCTTCTGCTCACGATCTGAATCGTTAGGTCCCTTGCTCGGCTTATGCTTTTGCCTTTGTTACGGCTTGCAATAAGCACTTTTGAATAAGAATCGTATCATTATTTAATTTAAAAACCAGGCTATAACCCTTGGGAAGGCTTTTGAGCTCAAGGCTTGCATGTTCTATGCACTCACCACTAGTTTGGCACATTCAGGCCACATACAATTTATTTTTAATAAGAGTAAACAAAAATTTACATATATTCGAGGCGCTGGCTTTCTTGTAGCTCTCCCAGCTGACGCCTTCCACTTTTGCGCGCCACGAGCTCGTTGCCATTTCTCATTTTCATGCGCACGCCTTGCAATATTCATCATCTTGAACATTTATTGGCACATAATCCGGGGGCTAGCTGAACGTTTCACTTTGCGGCGTCCGTCCTCGCAGTTGGCTGTCGCCTGCTGTCGCTATAAGCGTCCAAGAGTCTGCTGTTCAAGCGGCTATTGCCTGGCGCTCGTGTATCAGCAGTCAACACCATGAACAGGAACAACGAAGGTGGCAGTAGCGGCAGTGATGCTCGTTGGCCGCTGCACCTGATGGGCTCTCCCTGCTCTCCTCTCATGCACGGTGGCAGGCACCTTGTGCCGCCTGCTGTTGGGTCCTCGTCGGGGCTAATGGCGCAGAGGCGTACTGGCGGACCGCTGACGGCCGCCACGGCTGGGCCCCCGGCGGGCCCCCCAGGCCCTACGCAGCCGCCTCCCTTGCAGTTCCTTCACAACCGCCCCTCCATGCTGCCAAACGCCAACGTTGGGCCCGTGTTGACCGTTGGCGGGGACAGAAGGATGACATCTACTGTTCAGCATTATGGCGACACTCGGCATTTCAGCAACGTACGGCCAGCGGGGGTTCTCCTTGGCAGAGGTGTTGTGGCTCCGTACGGCACGCTCGCCCCCGCTACGGCCGCGGCAATGGCAGTGCCAACCCCCGCCGCGGGTAATGCTCGGACCGCCTCCGCACCCCTAGGCCGTGAAGGCGGCGCCTCTTCACTCCGCCAGCTGGCCCGGCCGACGACGCAGGGCAACCACTACCACTTCCTGCAGTTCAACCAACGCAACCGACACCCGTTACCCCACTCGCAACTTTACCGGATAATGGCACGAACCGATCATGCCTATGTGTGGCTACAGGTGCCTATGCCTCCTCCTCCTGGCCTCCCTCCGGGGATCCAGTCCGGGCGGCTTATCACTACGGGCGGCGGTGTAAGCGCCGTCTTCCCCCCTGGAGCGCGCCTACAATATCTACCTCCGAATCTGCCACGTCGCTTCGTGGGCCCTTCACCACGTCTGCCGTACATGCAACTCCGCCAGGGCCAAATGCCGCCTCCTTCCCTACTGCCGGCGCCGGCAAGCGCAATGTACGGCACGGCGCGTTTGCCTGGACCCCTCCGAATGGACCGCGGTTTTGCGATGCAGTCGCCGGCCGGGCTGCGCGTGACAGCTTCGGTGGCGCCATCGCTACCATTGCCATCGCCACCAGCGGCTGCAGTAGCAGCTCAAAGGCCACATGTGCATGCGCCAGAGCGAAACGGCTCGATTACGGGCCTAGCACCATGGCAGTACGGCTTGTCGAGCGGCAGAAACCTTTGGTCCCAGCCCGGGGACGACCGGCGAGGTGTGCGGGGAAACGGGGGAGGACAAGGTCCGGCCACCTCGTTTTAAGTGTGGGAGTTCAGCGGAGCCCCCGCGCCGACAAATGTAAGTACCTCATGGCTTCGGGGACCCCAGCGACGCTACAGGGGTTGTGTGCGTGTGCGTGTGCGTGTGCTTGTGCATGTGTGTGTGTGTGTGTGTGTGTGTGTGTGTGTGTGTGTGTGTGTGTGTGTGTGTGTGTGTGTGTGTGTGTGTGTGTGTGTGTGTGTGTGTGTGTGTGAGAGAGAGAGAGAGAGAGAGAGAGACATGGTCGTGGGGGTTCGTACCCCGTATCCGCAGACCTCCCAATACGAGCCGAGGCCTCAACGGCAGCCAGATCGCCTATAAGCACCATCCCACTTCGCATTTCCGACAAAGCAAGTGATAAAGCAGGCTAACGATCAAAGGCAACGATAGAGTTGGGGTGAGACCACATACGTTCCAGCATCCTTGCCAGGTGTTTAGGTTCCCACTTCATAGCGTCCTTCATATTGTCAAAGTGTGGGAAATCCATATTAGATCTGATTTCGCTGTAAACCGGACAGTCCAGCAAGACGTGCTTCTTATCTTCAGTATGGCAATCAGTACCGCAGCAGGGGCATACCCGCTTTCCCCTAGGTACATAACGCCGTCCCTTACGCGCTCTGTTCGCCGCCGACACCCAACAGCAAAGCCTAAACTGCATAAGATTACAATGCGCTGAACGTGGGATAAACGTTACGATATGCAGGAGCACCTCCTTCCTGCCCGCTTGCTCCGCCGCCAGACCCATCCAATGCTTATACTTCGCCATGTGGATTCCCGGTTGCTTGCCGTCTGACGGGTACAAGTCTGGCTGGACACGTATGCTTGAACTCCGATACCACACCTTCCGGCAATTGTAGCTTAGATGCGGCAGGAGCAAAGCGAGTATAGCCTCTAAGCTAGGTTATGTACGGCAGCCGTATGGCTTGCTGAGAATTCGAATTTACTATTTCAGCTGACAGCTCCATAGTTCCGGCATTCTGCCTACACTATTGGAGCTTATTATTATTGTTGCTCTCACTTCCCCCCCCCCCCCCGCCCTCAGTGTCCCTCGTTTATAAGCGGCAGGCTCGGCCCAGTTGGAGACCGGTGATTAGGCAGTCCCCTCGGAGCGCCCGACGTGCAGCTGTACAGCGATTACCGCACGGCAAATAAGTGCCTATAGAGTATCGTCGCGCGCTAGGAATGTCGCCTGGCCAGCCCCGCTGGCCAGGGTGTGGTTCGTGCGTCGCTGACGCTTCAGGTTTGCCCTCGGGGCGGGTGACCAGTGGACGCAGTCATTAATGCTGCGTTTAGTTGTCTAGTGCTGTGCGTCAGTTCTTTCGGCCGTGCCGGTGTGGCCGCGCTGGACAGCGCTGCGCGCGCTCAGACCGCGCCGTGTGGCGCTAGACCGCGCTTCGGCGCACACGCGCCCTGGCGCTCCGAGAGCAGCAATTAGTACTCTGCAGTAGTGTAAGGCCCTTGGCAGCCCCGGTTTCGCCTCGCCCTGTCCTATCCGACACCCCGAACGCAACCGTACAGCAAGCCATGAAGGCTATAGGACATAATGACCTATTCATTAGCCATTCACTCGCTCATCTGCCTCACGCAGCCCTTGCGGGGCCTCTTTCCACACGTCGTGCCCCAGAAACATGGAAAACGGACCCCCATTCGGCCCCTTAGAGGGCCTCTACGATCTCCTGTCGCAAAACTTGCTGTACCACAGACCAACGCTGTAAACGGACATGTTTCCACGCAGTCTGCCTGGAAACGTGGTAATGGAAAGGTGGCCGTGACAGATCAGCGAACAGGAGGCGGTGCGCTGGTCGGGCAGCTCCCACAATTTGCCGCATGAACGATACCTGGAGTTGCACCGCCCCATCCTTCAGACATGCCTTGAAGGGCCCCTCTGCAGGGTTATTCGCCCCCTGAGCCTGTCCAAGGCTCCAGCCAACGTAACGGGCCCCACACTTGACAGCGATACAACAGTATTGCTCGTACCTGCGTCGTATCAAAGCACCTCATCCTCACATCCGGGGCGAACAACTTATCCAATTTTGTACTCCGCGCGAACACAGCGGTGTCACATTTCGACACATTTGGCCGCATCCCAAAATCATTCACAGGACATGTCCGCGGCTTTGAGCAGCTCCGCCATGCGTTCCGGTGTCGTTGTCAGGAGGCTAATGTCATCAGCATAGGGGCGGATGGACACTCGCTCATTGCCAACCTTCAGTGCATCCTCCTGCCGTGCCCTGGTGTTAACACTGTCATGCATATCGATGGCATCCGCAAGAGTTTCAATGAAAAGTCCAAACAGCTCGGTTGACAGCGGACAGCCTTCTTTCTGTTTTGACTTAAATTCGCCTGCATTCTTGCCATTCGTCTTGATGACCATTGTAACCTTGTCGTACGCCCGCATCATCGACCGCAGCATGGACCCTTCAACCCCGCTCTCCTGCGAACGGAGCCACATTACCTCCCGCGGCACCTTGCCAAACGCCTTCTGTGCAGGAAGGAGCAAGCACATTGACTACCGCCAAACCTGTTGGATCCACTGAACTGCATTTACCTTACCTATCTCCCATCCATCCATTCTGCCCACAACACGAATTCTCTCATTCCGTTGATGTCCGAATGAACGCCCAAAACGCCCTGCAAAGCATGTACAAACATGCAGCAGCAGTAATCACATCAGCGCATACACCCCGATCCAGCTAGGGCAGTAGTGCACCTTCTGTTACCTTTCCTGATCTGCAGTACATGTGCCATACATTTGCCGTACTGACTCCTCCAGGTGGGACGTGTACCTCCAGATTCCTAAGGGAGGTCGGAAGTAAGGAGTCGCTGAAGAGGGGAAGAACCCACGGCGGAGGGAGCAGAACGCGAGGGAGGAGCTTTCCTGGCTGCCGCAGGAGCCGGCTCCCGGACATCAGTAGTGTAGGTTAGGTGCCGTCGATATGCTATCTTAGATATGAGATCAAGTGGTGTTTGGCCGCAATACCGCAACTGGTTGCTGTGACGCGAGGGAAGGTAGGGGCCCATTAAGCGCGTGTATTGGCACCGGCTTGGTATGTGATCTGATCCACAGGACTCCGCAACGGGAGGCGCTTTTAATCGTACGAGCAGGTGGGACAGCCCTGTTGTGGTATTACACCCGATAGATTAGAGCGACAGTAGCCGCACGTGTGCGCGAGAGAGGTATTTGCGCGGGCAGGGGTCCCACATAGGGGTCCCACATAGGGAAAGGGGGGTTAGCACGATGGTCCCTGGTGTGGGAGGGTTTGGCCTGGCTGTTGAGGCAGGTCCGCCCCAGACTAATAATACGTAGCAGAGCAAAACTTCCACCGGCACCCTGGTGGAAAAAGCTGCTGGTGCTGGTGCTGGTGCTGGTGCTGGTGCTGGTGCTGGTGCTGGTGCTGGTGCTGGTGCTGGTGCTGGTGCTGGTGCTGGTGCTGGTGCTGGTGCTGGTGCTGGTGCTGGTGCTGGTGCTGGTGCTGGTGCTGGTGCTGGTGCTGGTGCTGGTGCTGGTGCTGGTGCTGGTGCTGGTGCTGGTGCTGGTGCTGGTGCTGGTGCTGGTGCTGGTGCTGGTGCTGGTGCTGGTGCTGGTGCTGGTGCTGGTGCTGGTGCTGGTGCTGGTGCTGGTGCTGGTGCTGGTGCTGGTGCTGGTGCTGGTGCTGGTGCTGGTGCTGGTGCTGGTGCTGGTGCTGGTGCTGGTGCTGGTGCTGGTGGGAACGATGGCGATGGGAACCCCTCTGGCTCGGCAAGGTCGGGACGTTGCCGATAATTGTGTGTTTGCGTTTGTCTGTGTTTTGGTAATTGAATTGGCCCGTGAGAAGTACGTACACGTTAAAGAAGTCACATTCAGAACTTTACAAAGACAAGTTGTCCAGCAATGAAATAAAAAAAACAGCTGAGCTTTGGGAGATATAGGTGGGCAGGAAGGCTCCAGCGTGGATAGAAATAGCCGTCGGTACGGTGGCGATAGACTATGTTTGTCTGTCTGTGCGTGCGTCTGTGTGTGTGTGTGTGTTGTGCTGGGCCAGAGTCCTCCGACGCGCACACGAAGAGCGGCGACGTTTTTGATACTTTGGGTGTGCAGGGATACGGCGTTGGGCTAGACGGCATATGTTGGGCTATTTAGCCCTCTGCGCCTCTAAGCATGGCTTCATGGTGCGCACGTGGATGACCGACTCAAGTGGATGTCTGAGTAGCTTATCGTTTGTGAGCATTAGGATCATCTGCTGCAAGGCTCCAATGATAAACAGGTGACTGTAACTTTAAAAACTACTTGGACCAGTACTTGGGAGAGATACACCCGTGCGTCGGGCCTCCTCCATGTCTCCCCCCCCCTTCCTCTGAGTTTACTCAAAACCAGGACAGCAAATTTGGACAGCAACTGCATTTTACTGCACGCCCTTCAACAGTCTGGTTGCACTGATCTGACTAACCGCAACCACCAACCACTAACTTTAAATTCTCAACTTTAGTTGAGGACCAACCCTAATTATACCTAAGTCCCACATTCAAGCCAAGCCAAGCACACCAATACAAAACGTACCAGCGAGGCTTATATATAAATAAAAGACGGGACGACACAGGTCTTGCCACGAAACTTACAAGACGGGACGACACAGGCAAGGCAGGGCACTAACCCTGGAAGGTGCTTCAGCTCGGGCTTCAGCCAGGCACGATCGCGTTTCGCAAGCAGGACCCTGCTGGGTTCTAAGATCCGCTTGTCCACAACAATCCGCCGAAATCACTTTTAGACTGTGTCAATCGGTCGGCACTCAGTTACGGATCGGTTATCAGTTCGACACGTACGACGACAGAAATGAAGTAAGCGCGGAAGATAACCGTAGCACCCACGAGAACCCTAATTAGGCAATAGCTTACCGAATGAACCAACCTAATCCACCATTTTGCTCGCAGTCACGGTCGCGGTCTGGGAGCCGGAGTAGGCGTGGATGGATACACGGCCTGCTGTAGCGGTTGGGCTGGTAGCGGCAGGGGCGCTAGAGGGGGCGACAGCTTCTGGCACCAGTACGCATGTTCTCCCGCGGCCATGGCCCGCGCCCAAGACCTAGCTAGGTCCCGTTACCTAGCAGTATTCTGATGTGCTATATCCTGCACATCTAGATAAGCACCGCCGTCAACAGGGGGCAGACGATAACCGCCCACAATCGGTTGTCCTGGATGAGTTGAGTCCGGCAGCAGTTCCGCCCGCTAGCAGATAGACAGGCAGTGGAGGCGGCAGTCTGGGCACACTACAGCCGACGTGTCGGTAGGATACCTTGCAGGAAACATGACAGCTGCGATCTAGCCGCCCGGTTGATTTTGAAACCCGTTTGACTACAGAGAAACGGTTGCCTTTGAGTTGCGCCTAGCAGGTTCAACCGGAACACACGCAGCTTAAATCGTCCGTTACTACATCCCTGTTACTAGGGCTTCAACAATCGATGTATCCACCTCCCCCCCCTGCTACTATATCTATATCCGCAGCAGGTAGGCCTCGCGTACTTTCTTCCGTTTCGGAGGTTGGGAAGTGGAAGACGGGGGGTCGCGTCCTCGCCGGCGCCGGACCTTAAATGTGGTAGACCACCCAATAATTGTCGTAATATATTAGCGTTTCTGTTGTTGTTCCTGGCCTAGAACATCCGCCGTTCAGCCCTCACCAGCCTACGCCAGCAGCGCGCCAACGAGCCGTCCTTTTAGGCAGCAACCACACTTAAGGTCCGCCGTCTTAATAAATCAAGAGTGCTGCGCTACAGGCTCTTGGACTTTTCTTCATTCCTTCTTCACATCTTTGTTTCGTAGCAGTTGTGAGCTGTAGTGAGCTGGATGGAGATGGGCGTAGCGTGCACCTGGCGGTCTAATGGAACGGCGTTCGTTCAACAGCCCTTCATGCGTCGCACCTCGCCTGCGCCGTCCGCTATCTGAGTGTATGTGTGTGCCTTCTGGCCTGAGTGCAGCTTTTGAGCTGGTGCCGCTATTGCTACCTATTGCTTCAGCTGGGCCGATGCGAGGAGCACGTCTATCTGTCCCACCTGGCAAATGATTATATTTGCACAAAATGGCGCTGCGGTATGATTCCCCGCCGCCCAGGACAGCACATTACTTATCGGGGCATGTGTTGTATATGTGTAGTCGTGCGTGTGTACTCTCCGGTACAGCACGAAGATCATCGGTGCGCAGCGGACCTCCAAGTTCAGCAAAAAATGCAGTAAACGGGACTTGGGAATTACCCAAGGACGGCTGTAAAGGTTTGTATTCTGGGGTAGGTGGTGTGTGTGTGTGTGTGTGTGTGTGTGTGTGTGTGTGTGTGTGTGTCTGTGTGTGTGTGTGTGTCTGTGTGTGTGTGTGTGTGTGTGTGTGTGTCTGTGTGTGTGTGTGTGTTACATGGTTGGGGGTGCCTGACCCCATACCTGTAAGACTACCCATACGAGCCGAAGGCCCAAGGGCAATACTACAACGCCTAAACGCCACGGAGAACAGGAAACACCGCACGTCAGCCCAGCCTAGCGCCCAAAGGGGATAATTGAGTTGCGGTGAGCCCACATACGTTCCAACGTCCTCGCCAGACGTACTGGTTCCCATTTTTCATGGCCTCCAACGTGCTCTGTTGATGATCGAGGTAGGGTAGGGATGTGTAACGAACTGTCGTACACCTCGGAAGCAACCCTAGGCAACCAGTGGGGAAGCTAGGCCGAAACGCGAGGCAGCCCCCCAGCGCTGAATTCTGGCAGTTATATTAAATGTGCGTAGCTCTTGCATAGTGTGGAGCGCTGGCTGCAATGCTAATAGTCACGTCCCTTATCTAGGTCATAGCACCTTCGTGCCTGCCAAGTCGGCCCAGCCCAGGAGAACCTCGAAATTGTAAACAAATCAAAATTAATAGCCATGCAAAAAACGAAATATGCAATACCAGATAACATGGAAATGGAGCTCGGGTTGGGTTTCTGACATGCCTCGGCTCGTTCGCGCATTCGCGAGCCCATCCAACCACATCCAACTGTACGAAACACTGATCTTTATCTCCAAAAACGTCACCAGATGAGTATAAAACAGCAGTATAGCATATATGATTGTATCATTTGGGCTGGCAGCGAGTTTGCCGCCGCCGAGTTGTCTGCTCTGCCGAATCGTCTGCTGCTTTTCTGCTCTCCTCTACCTTCAACTTCAAGCTTCTGGGCGCTTGGTAAGATATCTTGAATGATGTAGCTAGTGCTTGCTATCTGTTTCCTTCATTGTGCCGCCGCTTTTGCTCATGATGTGTGGTACTAAATCCCTTGCCTGGCTTTTCCTTTGCTGTGTGCCGCAGCATGCATCAAGCACTCTTAATGAACGTTCATGTACAGATTAAACTGAAAAACCGAGCTTTGAGCTTTAGGAACGAGAGCTCGAGACCGGTACACTTTGGCCGTTTCGCACGCACCGCTCGAGTTCTCGCTGAGATCACAGAATTGTCCGCAAGCCAGGATGAACAGCTAGTGTTCATCCTATTATAACTCTGTACCATTTGGTTGGCCTCTGTTCAGTCAGCAGCCGTCATACATGCTTTTCACTTCTGCGAACCACGAGGCAGTCGCGAGCACGTCGCCCTTAAACACTTCATCTCAACGGCAATCTCTGCGCCTTTACCACACCTAACATTCATAAACACCATTTTTCATACCCTTCTGGCGATCCTTCACCGGCCGTCCTTATTAAAGTGCATCCGCCCTCGCTCTGAATGCTGTCGCTATAAGCGTCCAAGAGTCTGCTGTTCAAGCGGCTGTTGCCTGGCGCTCGTGTCTCAGCAGTCAACACCATGAACGGGAACAACGAAGGTGGCGGTAGCGGCAGTGGTGCTCGTTGGCCGCTGCACCTGAGGGGATACCCGGTGGCCCAGCCAACGCCGGCGGACTACCAAGACCGCCACCGCGCCAACCGCAACTACATCCAGCACCCGCCCCCCCCTCAGCCGGAACCCGACCTGCTGCCAGGACAGGACGCCCGTCCTCTCCCGTGGCCACTTCTGCCTCCTTACCAGGCCGACCCGGAGATCCAGCCCGGAAGGCTCGTCACTACGGGTGCTTTTGGCGTCGCCATTCCCCTCCAGGAGCTGCCCTTGCAGGAGCTGCCCTTGCAGGAGCTGCCACGTCTGCCCTACCTGCAGCCCCGCCACGGCCCGATGCCGCCGCCGCCTGAACCCGCTGCCAATGCCTTCCATCCGATGGAGCTGTGGGGTCCGGTACCGGCGGTACTGCACCGGGTGCCACCGCCGCTGCCACCGCATATGGCGGCAGCGGTGGTGCCGGCGGCGGTAGCTGCCGTGGCGCATGTGCGTGTGCCGGAGCACAACGGCGCTATGCGCGTCTCAAGCCGTAACGATCGTTCGTCAAGCGGCAGCAGCCAATCGTCGACGGAGCACGAGGCCTTCCTCGGCAACAGTGAGGCCACCGAAGGGCGACTGGGTGGTGCGGGCGGAAGCAATGGCCGCACGCGGGCCTCTCGCTATAAGGGTATCGAGTGGAACCCCCGCACCGGCAAGTAAGTACCCCCTGGCTTTCGGGGGGCTGTGGCGGACAGGGTGTGAATGCACCTGGGAATGCAGTCAATCCCCCTTGGGTGGGTGGGTGGGTGGATGGATGGATGGGTGCATAGAGGAGTCTATATTCGCAGTGTAACGCAAGGTGTAACACACACACACACACACACACCCCACGCACACACAACACACAACACACACACATATATATACACAGACACAGACACGCACGTACGTCAGGCCCGGTCAGGTACTTGTAACGTTCACAGACAGATGCACACACAGATGCACACACACACATACGCACACATACACACACATACACACATACGCACACATACACACACATACGCACACATACACACACATACGCACACATATACACACATATACACACATATACATACGCAAATTACATCGTTTTACAGTCGTTTACCTCAACCTTCATAGCTTTGTCCCGTCACGAACCATAACGGCGTCTGCACCTCGAGCCATACCGTTTTTAGTAAGTCATGTACGAACATGCAATGGCAGTAGCAGTAGCAGCTAGTAAACAACACGCAGCTGTGCATGTAACGGCAGGACCTCTCTCCAGTTCCTCCAACATGGCATTTTCCCTGATCTGCAGTACATGTGCCGTACATTTGCCGTACTGACTCCTCCAGGTGGGACGTGTACCTCCAGATTCCGAAGGGAGGTCGGAAGTAGGGAGTCGCTGAAGAGGGGAAGAACCCACGGCGGAGAGAGCACAACGCGAGGGAGGGGCTTTCCTGGCTGCCGCAGGAGTCGGCGCCCGGACATCAGTAGCGTAGCTTAGGTGCCGTCGATGTGCTATCTTAGATATGAGATGATGAAGTGGTGTTTGGCCGCAATAGCGCAACTGGTTGCGTAGTGGGTGCCCGGGCAGCGAAGGAGGTAGTTGGGGGCACTTGCTGCACACACAACGCCAGCGTTACATTTTGCGGAGGTGTGAAATAATGGGGGCTGCGGTGTGAGGTGTGCGATGTGTGCAACAGGGCTGGCTGGCGGCTCGTTGGCGCGCGCTGCAGCGGCAACAACAGCAGCTTTGGTTATTTGAACCACTACCTGAGGGATTCGATAGAAGGAGATGTGGTTTAGAGCGGTTCATCGTTCTTGTAGTTCGTGGCAGTAAGCGCCACGGAGAAATCGTACTGTGTGGTGACGGCAGCCCCTTGGTGGGGGGGGGCCTAGGCCCACGGGTTTGACTCTAGGAGGGGTTGTCCCTGGCTGGGCGAGGTCCTTCATTATGTACCGGTGTGTGGGGGGCCGTATTTCCGACGTAACGGAGATAGAAGCGGCTGCTGCTGCTGTCGGGACAAGTAGGGTCAGAACCCCCTCCTAGCGATGTGAAGTGTTTAGGCTCGACTTTACGGATGTGGGGCAGTTGAGTTGAGTATTTAGGTATGTACGTATGCATGCATGTGTGTGTGTGCTCTGGCTGGGCTAGAGTCCTCCGACCCCGCAGGGTTCCCAGCCAGGTCACATCATCGAGTGGCCTTCGGGACTCAAGCAGGTCGGGCGTCTTGGCTGTGCTGGACATTGGCTAGCAGGCAGCGTGCTGTGGCCGCGACAAGTCAAAAGTCGTGGTCTTCCCTTCCTTTGGTTAATTTCTTTCCGTTGCCCCAGTTCTGCTGCAAGAATAATGGGTTTTCGAAAAAATGGATAAATCTGTAGGCTGGAAAATAATACATAGATCTGTAATAATGAATAAATCTGTTGTAAGCTGAATTTGGACCATTGGGCGTCATTTTCCTAGCCGCAGAAGAATAATGCAGTATCAAAACTTTTCAGACCAAACCACTCTCGAGTAGCAGCAGACATTCCTCTCACCATGTATGCCCCGTCTGTACGGCGAACCACCACAAAACCCACCTCACACAACTTCCTGCCATGTACATCAATTATCCCTCCATCCCCGACCCAATCCAGATGTTGCACCGCAGTCATGGATTCGATCCATCAGGAGTCTGAGATATCGCGGACGGCACCACCTCCACCACCACGCAACACAACACCACGCTGTCAGGGCACTTGCTTCGCACCAAGTCTCCGGCCCGCACGCCTCATGCCAGCACACTCAGGCCGCGCACACCCATTCACAAGGTGCCAACGATCAACGACGGGAAAGAAGACGGGGAACTCCTCATCAGCTCGACTGCACATTGCTGACCCCGAAAGTGTATGGAAGGGTTTTTTTTCCATGCATGCGCTCCATGCACGGCTGGCACACCCGGAATTCGTTCACAAGCAGCAGCTTTTACGCTTGGTTCAACTTTCCGATAATCTCCACAGTCCGTCAGTTGATCAGTCAGTAATTCATTACTGTAATCCGTCTGTTCGTTTGTTGTCATTCCTCAGGGTAAAGTAATTGAAACACATGTACGCCGTGCATTTCAATATATTTCATATACATATATAGGCCTTTTACAAGTTCAGAAGTTCCGCACGAATGCAGAGGTGTCCGTATACATGCTCCGTGGCCCCCGGCCTTTGACGGACACCTCCGCATTCGTGCGGAACTTTTCTAAACTTGTAAAAACCCTACGCCGTGAGCCCCAAAACCGAAACCGCCCTCACCCGCCCCTGCCTGCGGTCGCCTTTGCTCCCCCCAACCCACCCCAGACCTTGCTTCCTTACACGGGCAGTCCAATTCTTACCGCATGGGCCACCATGACGGCCGCCGGGAACCCGACCTCGCGCACGCTCCCAAGCCTACATATACCCAAACATACACCCAGAGGAGGCATCCTCAGCAGTAATGAAATAATCACCCGCACCCATATCACGCACGCACATACGCGCGCACATTCGCAGGAGGCATACATACATACACACACGCACGCGCACACACACACCCATCCATCCATCCATCCATCCATCCATCCATATCTACCAGGCACCGTCCAGGCGCATGCCGGTCTCCTGCACGGGGCCGCCAACCAAGCACGTGTAACACCTCCCCCCCTCGTCTTCCGTCTCTACATGCAGCGCACGTTATCATGAATATGGAGGAAGCCGCGCGGCCGACTGCCAGCGGCCAACCAAGTCCCCCTAGAGGCCAACTCAACCACCTAGCCCGGCCCTACGCCCAACCAGCTTATCAGACAAGACATACTCATGGACAGAATCCACCCCGCCCGCTTCCACACCCCGAACACAGCGTCACAACTGCGCGTTGTCCCTGTTCGATACCTGCCGCCGCCGCCGCAATTAAACATTAAACCGACTTGACTCCCACAACCCCCTCCACTCCTCCAAAGGTCCTAAATGAAGACCGACTCGGGTGTCGGTATGCCTTTAAGCTGTGGCGGCGGCCGCAGCCATGAGACCTTGCCGTACACTGCCATCATGCGTGGATCGACCCGTGGGTCATATGTGCCGCGCATCATGCCGCGCTTGGCCTTGCCAAACAGCAACGTGAGCTTGCGGTACAGCGCGTTCGGCGGCAACTTGGCCTTGAACTTATTCACGTCAGACGCCTCCCGGGCCACGAGCTTGCGGACTTCCGTGTCGCCGTGCGGGTTATGGACGAGCCAGGCGTTGGGATGGATCCAAAACGTGTAGTTGTAGTAGTTGAGCGAAGCGATCAGGACAATCTTATTCATGCCGTACCCACGAAAGTCAACGTCGTACCATGGCATGACCTCGTCACATGTTATAAACCAGGGCTCGTAGAATCGCTTGTACGACACCTGCGGCAGGCGGCCGCGACGCGGAAGGCTTTTTAAAGGCGCCAGAAGGAGGACGAAGAGGCGGAGGAGGAGGCGCAGTGAGGCCATCACGGAAGCATAGCGGCGGAGAGGAGGGATCAAGGACAGCGGGAGCTGTAGCCGTTGCCACAGCCGTTTCGGCGGTACGACTACCGCGAAAAGGCTAAGCGACAGCAACAGCAGCAAACCTTCCGCGCCTCAAAACCCCCCCTCCCCTGCAGGCTTCCGAGCCTCCTTCCCACACACAGCTCTCCCCCTCCTTCCCCCTCCCCCTCCCCCTCCCCCTCCCTCGTCCGAGCCCGGCCGGCCCCGCACCGGGTACGGCTGCGACTCCGTGAACCAGCGCACGTAGTCCGTAGGTGTGTGACCTCGTGGAAATACCCTCAGCTTGAACTGAATGGCCTCCTTGTTGCGGCCGTGCATGGACGCCAGCTCCGACTTAGTGACTGAAATGCGAGAGCAGCAGCGGCAGCAGGAGGAGGAGGAGGTCAGGGCGGACCAGCGGCCAGGAGGGGTTTGACAAAGAGTTGAATGGACGGTGAGGTGAATGGGCGGTGAGGTGAATGCAGCAGCGAACCCGAAGGTAGCCCCGAAGGGAATCCCACTCATTTCCAACACATACACACATTACATACATACACGTATACAGCCACATACACACACACGGGTGCCGGTGTCAAGGGGGGAGGGCACGGGGGACGTGACATGACCGGATGCATCTGCACATGAGTGACACTGCCGAGCTCACACACACAAATATACATACATAAACACATACACACCTTGGGTTATCTTCAAGGCCATCCCCCGGCCCTTGTCCCCCGGACGGGTGGGCTCAAAGGCCGGCAGCACTGTGGCCCGCCGCTCCGCACACAGGCTCTCGTAGTGGGCAATTCTGTCCGACACACACACATACACACACACACACACACACACACACAGAGACCGGGGGCAATGGGGATTCGGGGGTACGTCAGTCGGTCAGTCGGAGAGTAATTCATTCATTTCCCTCGTCCCAAATGAGCTCAAAAATTACTGTGTAGTACATGTGGCCGTATTCACCAACCTTTGCGGCTTCATGCGACCGTTGTTTTCCTCAGGACGCGGGAAACCCGCACGTGCACGTGTGTGTGCCACGTGCGCCGCGTTTGATGCAGTCCGTGTTTCCTTCCGACACATACATACATACATACGTAACTACAGGTCATTCTCGCCTGCAGCCTCGCCCTGCCCCAACCCAGTGCAGCCCAGGCCGCCTTGCCCGTTAGCCCACCTGCCCTCCCTGGCCATCTCCTCCGATAACGTACGACTGACGTACATGTCCACATCAATCATGGCTAGCAGCCGGGTCCGTACCTGAGAGCAGGGGGAAGGAGGGGGGAGGAGTAATAACACACGTCGTACATGGGACACCACCATGCGCACGGTCATGTGTATGATGTATACGGAGGTTCTCCCCCTCGCACGACCCCTTGAAATCGCCTCTAAGCGGGATTCCATGTCGATTCGGGTCTTACAGAGCCAAACGGAATCGGTTCGATACTCGGCCCCGGTTATTTCTGTTCAATTCTGTTGGGTTCGGTAGTGTGGTGGCCGGTCTCGAGGGCTGACATGCAGTGGACCCCCTCCGGGTCACAGACGGCGCCGGACAACCTTGGCAGGATTCCGAGCCGGCTGTCCAGCCCTCGACCCCGCGCTCAGACCCACACACCCCAGCCGAGCCCCACCCCCACCCCCACCTCCAGTCTACCTGCATGCGGGCATAGTTCCGCAGGTAGTTGACTGGATAGAGCAGCTTGGACTGATCCGAGTCGTACAGCTCGTAAAACAGCATCAGATCCAGCTGACACATGTCCGGGCGAGAGTCCACCCTGCGCGTGGGTTTCGGAGCCTCTTGCACATCTGTATATGCACACATCCATGTGTGCAGACGTATGTATATATGTGTGTACTACAATATTGGAGGTGCGTCGATACTCATGCGGACGACCACCACCACCACCACCCCCAACCCGCCGCCCGACACTAGCCATGTGTGGGGCGCAAGGGCTCCCCCTTGCCTGCTGCATAAACGCCATGGCGCGAAGAGGACCGCGCAGTGGACCTCGCATACAGGTGAGGTGAGTCGACAAGGAAAGGAAAAGGAAAGGAAAAGGAAAGAAATCTAGGGAATCTGATACACACACACGAGAGCCACCGCAGAGCAACAAACATATGGGTGGCAATCAATCAACAAGTGTCGGAAATCGACATGGACATCGACATCGGCATCCGAGTGGGCGTTAAACAACAATCACTTTTCGGTGGCTGGCGGACCAAACTCTCAATCAAGAGGTGCGCCTCTCCCTTCTAAACGAATACGCAATTCCTTCTTTCGACTCCCCCATTTTAAACGCCGCCCTCCTCGACCCCACCTGTCGTGAAAGGACTGCACCAGCTGTACGGCTTCCTGCAGCGCCGCTGCATTGGGTGCGGACAGCTGGTCCACCACCACCCGGGATGTGGCCGCCGCCGCCTGCTCATCGCCACCGCCAGCAGGGCCCCCTGTATTGAGCCTCTGACGGTGGCTGGGCACGTCGGGCTGCTGCACCAGCGCCACAAAGACGGCGGCGCTGAGGGGCCCGGTGAACGTGGTGCACATGTTGAAGAGCGTGGGCAGGCGGTTGATCGTGAGCTGCGTGAAGACGGTGAACTGGAACCGGGGCTCCTTTGACGACCAGAGAATGCGCGCCAGTTTAAGGCTGTGAGAGGGGCAGGACAGCGAGGATGTGGGGAAGGGGGGTGGAAAGGGGACTTGAGGGATAGGGCTCGTGTGCGGTCAGGAAGGGCGTTGACCGCCTGGCGGCGAGTTGGTTTTCTCTCAGTCGAGTGACAGGGGGTGTACGGCTGTGGCCAAGTTCATTTTGCCACAGCTCCTGGATGGTAGTTGAGCATTATAGAGGCCAGCGCTGTGCTCAGGTGGTGTTTGGTGCTTTGGGAGTACGCACTTCGAAAGGGTGTCATTCAAGATGGCGTCGTTCCAGCTAGTCAGCGCTGGCTGGTAGCCCGTGTTAATAGCATCCATGAGCTCCTGCGCCTTCGGATCATCCTTGGCAGCTGAGCAAGAAATATGCCAGCCGTTCGCCGCAACCCAGAGCAACAGCAGCAGACGCGTTCCTTGCGCACGGTCACAGCCCATCGCGGCAGTCTATTTCCAGCGCATGTTGTGTGTGCAAGTCTTAAGCTTTGGCTGGGTTTGCAAGGATACTTTCAGGGCACCAATGGCACCTCATCAACAGCCAAAAGGCGTCAAACGCACGCCACGTGATATTTATTGCACGCTACATGAGACGATATGATACAACATTAGATGGAAAATGTCGGAGTTCCGTGGGGACACGAACACTATACGGCAATAAACCAATTGAGGGAGCGCAACCCAGTTTAAAGCCTCTAAGGGATTCATCCTTCCGAAACTTATTGTGGCCACGTCGTAATTTTGCTTGCAACCCTGTCTCTCCTTGATGCGAACATCCGTTAGTCAGCGTGACCGTTTTCGTAGTACCGAAGACTTCAGAGTCAACGGTATGCAACTTCTTCTGTAAGGAAGAAATTTTGCTTATCATTCATCCGTTTAGATCTATTTCACGAATTGCCGAATGGTTATAGTTGGTGCTACATACTAACTGTCGGGCGATGTGAAGCAATTTTGGCACAGTTGTCTCTAGAGGGCGGAGTATCTATTCGGAAATGACTGAAGCTGACGTTTTGCACTGCAAGCTCATCACCTTCAGCCAACGAACTTACCGAGTGCAGGGAAGCTCAGCGTCAACTCTCCCCCACCAGCCAGATCAGGGCGAGCATGCAGCTGGACCAGGATGGCATCAAGATGACGAGGATGCGGATTTCATGACAGAAGCTCGTGCTGCCGACATGATCGACGAATCGCTCATACAGCAGGATGGCAACCATTATGTCGCCAAGCTGTCCTGTGATCCTGAGGTCCGTTTCAAACATGCACTAAACGCCCACCACGCCCTTTCCTTCCTTGCTGTCGTACACACCTATCTATCCCCCACGCACATCCCCCATAAGCTCCAAACCAAACCACCGGACGGCCAGCTTCATTTCTTTTCCACCACGACCTCCCTTCCAAACCACACGAATCTCAGCCGTCGACACTCGCGCATTACAACTCTTCCCAGCCTTACCTCCCCGTCCCCCACCATACCACCACCACCGCATCACGCAGGTCTACCCGTTCATCATCGGACGCGAGGGCCGAACCCGCAAGCAGATCGAGGCGGAGACGGGCGCACAGCTGATCATCCCACGGAAGGTCGCGGCGCCAGCCGCCGCAGCCGCTGTCGGCGGCGGCGGCGGCGGCGACATCGTCATTCGCGCCCCCACTCGGGCTGCTGTGTCCAGTGGCTACGTTCGGACCCAGCTGGCTGTTCACAATGCGGTGGCAGGCAGGTGGGGGCCCTATGGGGGGGGAATGGAGGGCGGGTGGATGGCGGGCTCGGAGACATGTGTGTTTTGTTTTCGCTCGACGATCTGCGTACCGCGATGAGGAAAATAGCGATGAGGGATGGTACACGGATAACTTTACCATGTTTGTACGTGTGTGTTTTAGGGGAAGGGAAAAGGAGGGAACCGAAGCGAGCTCCCCGAATTGCCCAGCGACGTGTTGGGATTTTGCAAAGGAACCGTAAACGTAGCTGTTTGAATTTTTCAGGTCGATGTTTTTGATTATTGATTAGAAGGGTGATGTGATGTCAAGAGCCCGTAGAAGGAAGCGGAGGCGCTGTAGTGGCGGAGGGCGACTAGGCGTGTGTGGTGGGGATGGGCGGCTAGACCTGCTGATTACATTACGGACCACGAGGGCACCTCCCCTCGTAAGGTCCCAACCAGGTAGACTGGGTGTGTTCGTGTGTGTTTTGGTGGGAGGGAAAGGAGGAGGGGTTAAGGGATCCCCCTCAACTACCGCGCTTGCCAGGAGACGCACTTCCTGCAGCACTACGGCTGACCTCGCGTGGCTGCAGCTTGGATTGCCTTTGCCTTGCCGAGCTGAGCTGAGCTGAGCTGAGCTGCGACATCCCCCCCCCGCCCGCCGCCGTTTAATTAGCGCATTTCCACAAATCCCCGCGCTCACGCCGGACCCCCCCCCTGTCACGTCGCGCCGTTCCGGGCAGGCTGCTGGAATACAACTACTTCATCTCGTTGCCTCTGGCTTCACCTGCCGCTGTCAGGCAGTTTGAGGCGTTCCGTCGTGCGGTGCTATCCGACCCGCGGGTCGCTGCCCCCGGTTCGGGTCTGGACGAGAGCATCTTCATGCGGCCTCAGCACCTGCACCTGACGGTGGTGATGCTCAAGCTGTACAGCGACCAAAAGCGACATGAGGCCCAGCAGGTGGCTTGGGGGCCCCAACGGGGGGCGGCTGGGGGGGGGTCATTACTGGGTAGGTAAAGTTCTAACAAAGAGACTGGGGAGAGAAGACAGCGCACGGGGTGTGCGTGCTGTGGTGATGGTGCTGCTGTGGTGGTGATAGTGGGGCCCCGGCCTTACCGCCAACCCACAACACCCCCCTCAGACACACACACTGAGAGAGCGATTATATGTATGTATGTATGCAGATGGACGTGTCGTTGTGGGCCGTTGTGTTGCTGGTGGCGGGATGATGGCCAAACGGGGAACAGGAGGGAGCGAGGGAGGAAGAGATCTCCTGGAAACGGATACGTCGCATGTCGTGTGTTTGCTTCTGTTCGTCATGTTCGTCACGTTGGAGTTTACGCCCTTTTTCACACTATGTATGTGTGTTTGATGTCCGTGTGTGCGTGTTTTTTCGCATGCCCCGCATGGCCCTCAAATACACACACAGAGCTCCCGCCGTGTCGTCCCTGTCAACCCCCCGTTTCCCCCCCCCCCCCCCCCCCTTCCNCTCCTTC
>NW_003307593.1:875448-1001478 GCF_000143455.1 Volvox carteri f. nagariensis
GGGGGAGGAGGCTGACAGGCTGTGTTTGGCTGGGGTGGGGAGCGGGTGACTACCTGGTGGTTAAGGACTGGGAGGCTAGGGGGCCGGCTAGGGGGGTGCGAGGCAGACTGCGTGACTACGCACATGCATACATACATACATACTTGGCTTGCCTTTCACTTACATATATACATAATTACAATGATGATGATAATAATAATATTTATTTATATAGTCCTATAACTCGGGGGAAATGTCCCGGTTCCTTTCAGGTCGCACTCCGCCTCTGCAGGGGCGAGTGGGCCGAGTGGGGCGAGTGTTGCTAGTGGCGGCTTGATGACTCCGCGCCCACCACCGCCGCTGCCGTTGCCGTTGTTGTTGTTATTGTCACCGTATGTCAAATGCCGATATCTCGGTGTTCGGCTTGCCAGACGCTCACCCGTACATCCGTACATACATCCGTTTACCCCCAGGGATTGGAGTACATGAATGACGACCCCGCCGCCATGCACGTGCTGTACCTCAAGGTGTGTGTCCACCTCCACCTCCACATCCACATCCACATCCACCTCCCCCTTTGGGGCCGTGTCTGAAGCCCGGAGGTGGTGGTGGGCGATGTTTCCGTTTCAGGGCGTGTGTGGCCTCTCAAGAGATACACACAGACAGACACCGAGGGAGGACCTTGCGCTGGACGTCCGCGGTTGTTTCTTTGACTTTGGGTTTGGGGGGTTGACTCGTAATTGTCATTCCCCCTCAACCCCGCTAAGGGTCCCAAAACCCCACCCCGCACCGCCCCGCATGTGCCGTACTCAGGTTCACGATATGGGTCCCGGCAGCCGGCTGGAGGCGGTGTGTGACCTTGTAGTGGAGGAGTTCGCTCGGGCGGGGCTGCTGCTGCCTCAGGTGTGTGTGTGTGTGTGTGTATCGGAGGGGGGACCCGCCGGGGAGGAGCCCTTCCCTTCAGCGCCCGCCACCACCACCACCATCATCGTTATCATCATCATCAATATCTTCTTCAATATCTTCAGTATCACCCTCAGTATCATCATACTAATAAGAATCACCATCACTCTTTCCCGCTCCCATACCCGCCCCACCTGGCCCACCTAACCCCCCACCCACCCCCACCAAACCCAAAACCGTGTTTACATACATACGCACATACGCACAACCCAACAGGACGAACGCAAGGTGAAGCTCCATGCAACCGTCCTGAACACCAGGTGCCGCATGGACGTGTGTGTAGGGGGCGGTTGGGGTTTAATTCGGTTAGCAGTTGCTTAGCGCCTGCTTTGGTCACTGTCGTTGTCTCTTGCTGTTGCTAACTCCCATGTCACCATTGTTGGTGATGATAGTGTAAAAGTGATAATGGTACTGGTACTGATGAATGATATTGGATAGTGAGATATGGGTGACGGAGGTGAGGTTGGGGGTGAGGTCTCCTATCATCGCTGTCCCCTTTGGAGCCTTTCTGTGCCCCCCCGGGAGTCGTGAAAGGGGGGGAAATGTCGACCTGCGAAGGGGGGAGGGGAAGGGGCGCTTCTGAGAGGCGCACGGCTGCGGGGTGGGGGGGGAGGCAACGCGTGTCTCCTGTCTCCTCCTCACCCCCGCACGTCCTCACCCCAGTGCGCTAACCTCCTAGACACAAGTGCCGCCCACCACTCGTACACTTTAAGTGAGTCTCCACCGCTCCTTCCCCCCCGTCACCCCGTCACCCCTCACCCCGGGCAGGTATCGGAGGCGCAACCAAGCGGGCGGTGCCGGTGGTGGTGGTGGTGGTGGTGCCGGTGGTGGTGGTGGTGGTGGTGGTGGTGGTGGTGCCGGTGGTGGTGGTGGTGGTGGTGGTGGTGGTGGTGGTGGTCCGACCGGTCGTCGTGAGGAGAGGCAGCCCTTTGACGGGCGAGCTCTGTTGGCGGAGCACGGCCGCCTGGACCTTGGGATACACACGCTGGAGGTAAGGGGGGAAGGGGGAGGGGGGTGGGAGTCACGGGCCGCATGGGAGCAAAGGATCTGCGGAAGGCGGTCCGACGGGGAGCGGGGTGCGGAAACCGGTTGACCTGGGCAACATCGGGAAGCAACTGGACTGGATTAAAGTCGGACTGGGGGATTTCGTGTGTGTGTATATGTATGTATGTATGTGCATGTATGCATGCATGCATACATGTATGTTTCTGGGCCACCTACACACTCTCTATAACTCCGCAACCCCCGTGTGCAGCCGTGTTGGGGCCTTATGTAGGCGGGTGGTCGGGTCTGACTGGCGGACTGACGGACTGACGGTCTGATGGTGCGGCTCACTCCCCTGAGGCGCCTGATACTGCCTGTCTTCGCTGGAGCTCTGCATGTAGTGACTTAGGGTTCTTCAACCTGTATGACGTACTTCCTTTTCGCGGCTCTCAGCCCAATCAAACACACACACACTCGCCATCTCTCCGCCCCTCCCCCCATCTCCCCCTCTCTGTCCGCAGGCTGTCCATCTGTCCCAGCGGGGGGTCTACGGGGAGGGCGGCTACTACCGCTGCATGAGCAAGTTGGACCTTGCGGCGCCCGGGGACGGTTGAAGGTCGCGAGGGCGGATGTGCTCTCTGCGACCTGCACTCCAACATGAGTGCGTGTATGCATGTATGTATGTATGTATGTATGTATGTATGTATGTATGTATGTATGTATGTATGTATGTATGTATGTATGTATGTATGTATGTATGTATGTATGTGCAATTCTTTAACGACTGCGCTGTCTGGGCACCTGGATTGTGAGGGTGGCAGAGGAAGCAAGCGAGCTGCATGGGTTGGTGAACGGCGAGGGGAGGTGGAAGAAAGAGAGGGAGTGAGAAAAGGGGGGAGCATTTAAACTGCTGCCGCCTCTCGGCGCGCAGCGGCTGCGGCGCATGTGTTCGCATGCGGGTGCTGGTGGTGGCGGAGAGCGGGGGAGAGCCATGTCAACTACCACCTATTAAGGCATAAGACATGTGCAGGCACAATTACGGATGCTACTCTGGATGCCTTGGCACCTCAGCAGCCTTGGTTACGGTGATTCAAGTAACACTGCAAGGCTGCTCGAACAGGACGATGCAAGCATTAAAGTTAGGATTACAACTTTTTCTGTATTTGAAAACTTTGGAAGATGTATGCAAGCAAAATTGTAAAAACAGTTTAACGTCCTTCGCTTGACTAAATCCATCCTAAGAACACGGATTCTTTTGCTTGTAATTAGGCGATCTTTAGGTTTTCATTCACCTTTTGTTCCATTTGTTTCCACGAGGAATGTTCATACGTCTGGATTAAGGAACGGATTCAAGTACAACAATAATGGTAGACATTAAAGAACTATCGAGTATCAACATGAAGGTCTTGCAGCACCTTTGAACGGCACCCACGGTGTGGTGCATAACACTAAACAAGAAGCGCAAAGCTTCCACAAAAGCTTCCACAAAACAAGGAACACCTACACCCTTTATAAAGGATAACTTTCCAACCTATCAATCAGGTTTTTTATGAGGCGTTGTTAATCTACATTTAACCCGCGAAGCGCGCGAATACGGGCGTAGATCGCTAACTATACCGCCAAGCTTAAACCCGCCAAGCTTAATCCGCCTAATCCGTCCTAGTCCGCGCGATGTTTCCATATGCGACGGATTAAGCCTTAAACCGTGACTTTTAAATCCAAGTGGAAACACCCCTTAAGTGGGGTAAATGCGTGCAGGGTTGGTGCGCTAAACGTTCTTACTCATTTGCAAGTGGCGCTGGCACCTCTGGGCTTTTTTATCGGCTTCGGTGTGTAGTGTACTGGCAGCCATTTCCATGAGCCGAGCTGCAGCGCACAAAGAATTCACCGTGAAAGAATGCACCACGCTGCACCGCTAAAGAGACGTTCGTCAGCGTTCGTGGCCCGACCGGGCTTACCGCAACTTTTAAACGTTCACCCAGCAGGGCAGAATAACGAAACAGTTAACTTAACGAATCGGTAAGCTCCTCGTCATCCTTAGACGAGGCCGGCAGCGGCATGGAAGTTGGGCGCTGCGACGACTAGGCTCGATTATTTTTTATCCAAAGTAGTCCGGAACGCCACACAAAGTTTTTGTCCGTAGCAGCCCCGGAACAGCTCGAAAGTCCAAAAATCCATCACATCGTTTATGTTCCCTTAATGGGAGGATACATTTCCAAGCCAGATCTTGTTGCCAAATAAAAAGCTTCGTGCATCAGTTCATCTGCGCTGATGTCCCACTGCAAATTTGTTTCTTTGCTAGGACCAGCTTCATCCATCGACCACCGCAGCACTCCTAGTCTCCAGCAGACGGACCGGGTCCTCCAGGGCGAGGGAGGGCTGACGCGCATTCGGTGTGCAAACCTACGCCGACGCGAAAAACCGGTGTTCTTGACGACTACACAAAAACAATTAGCACAGCTGCTTTGTAACAATGTCACAGTGTGTGCGCCTTTCGCCTTCACGATTGCCGCAGACCGAGGACGTACAGCTGCAGTGTTGCCGCACCGCATGCCATTCCGAATGGCTCACACTCCTCCGTTGAGGTGGTTGGTTTTGTTGCCCGTACACGGTCTACGGGGCACCCGGCCGCCGTTCGGCATGTTGGAGCGCAGGGTTGCGTGGGCATGTCTTCCTAGAGCTTTCGCTGGGTGTGCAGCCGTAACTTTTACCAATCCCGAGCGCCCGTGCCCCCTCTAGCTCGCGACACTTCTTAGGGCTCATAAGCTCATGTTTCCGTGTGGTCCCCGATGCTGTCCGGGCCGAAGAAAACGACGTGTACATCAGACGTGGATTCGGAGAGTGTGACGATGGTTCTTAGTTTCCAGGGCACGCTCCTGCATGCATTTGTGTAATGCACGGAGGGGACCCAAAGCTCCTAGGATTGCTGCTGATATCAAGCAGCATGCGTTGCTGGGCGTAGTTGCTGCGCGTAAATATGCGTATCCGGATTTCAGTGCTACTCAGGCTTGCTGCATGCTTTTGGATGCTAAGGTATGATAGTGTGAAGGTGGGGGTATCGTAACCCGAGAGAAATCGTACTGAACATTTAAACGCTTGAATTCCTCTGAAAATACTAAAATGCACTATCATACTTTCCAGCAACGCTATCCAACGTGACTGGCTCGGTGCGCTACAGGTATGCAAACTGAAATTTTAAAATCTCTTGTTTGCAGCAGTTTAAATATATAATTGAGAAGAGAATTATAGATGATTGACATATTGATTTAACCCTGCCTTGATCCCCCACTGTTTAAAGGTGCTTCCAGTAATACGATGCTTTCTGGTAATACGGAAGATGAGGCCACATTACGAGATATTGCTGCACATTTAAAAAACGGTCTGGCAGCGGCATCTGTTAGGCATGTGGTAAGCGATTTAACATATTGTAAAGATAGGTGCAAGTTGGGCTGTACAGCCGCGCTAACTACCGGCCGTATCGCCCGGATTCACAGCGAACACTGAGTGACGTGAATTGGATGCATGTCGCAAGAGTGTTAGTATGCACTTAAAAAAAGGTGGACTCATACATACAAATGAAGCAAATCAATCAACGTGCAGCCAAACCGCGTCCTAGCAAGCGAGTTAGGCTGCTCCTAAAAAGCAGATGAAAAACGTAAAATCTACAATCCGTCTTTTACTATGTGGCTGTGGATCAAACTCCTTCTCCAATGGTTATACAGAACCAAGCGACGATGTGCTACCACAAACGCGACCCCCGAGCGAGCAGACACAGAGGTAAGATCTTCATTGTACAGTTTATGGATAGTATTTATGGCATAATACTAAAATTACCTAACACACGTGTTTTTCATTACCGTTTGCGAACTGGCAGATGGGAAGTTTTCTCGCAACGCTCTCGCAGACCGCCACAGGCTGAACATGGACATCTATGTGCAGCGGACGAGCACTCACAAAAAATAGCTTTTGTTCAGGATAGCCCGAGAAGCCTGACGAGGCAGGCAGGACATCTATCGTCACCCGCGGAGTTCACAAGAAGCCATGGCCCCAACACTGACGAACTTTGCAAAGGTAAGAAAAATTCCATAACCTGCTAAAAACAATTCGTGGGCTCGCCGCGTCAACAACTGGGAAAGAACCAATGTGCAAGTTGGCACATTGGACACTGCATGGCAGACGGTCGAAATCAGGGACTACCTCGCCTCCTGCTGGCTTGTGTGGATTAAGATTCCAGCGGTCACATGTTAATCTATATTTATTCCTTAAACTCATCATTCAACATATTCTTGAATGAACTCATCTCAGCGCTCCGCGCATGTAGCGGCGCTCAGTTCCCTAACTCTCGAAACCTGCCTAAATTAGGATTTGAAGCTTGGACCGGAAGGCGTTTCCTTGATGTTCAACCCAACGAGGGATTCAAATTATCATACATGTGCAGATGATTGGCAACGGTTGCAGATTGCCCGACCTCTGCCAAATCGCTTCAGGACAGCAATCAGCATAATTCCGTATTATAATTTCGTATCAAGGGGCCCATGCCCTGCACAGAGCAGGGAGCCATGCCAATAAGACCAGGACCCACCGTAACCGAGTTCACAAAAGAAGACGCTGCTTAAGGAGACGGAATGAAACAACACAGGTGCTGCAAGCCCAGCACGTGGAACGCGATTTAGGAGAAAAACCTATACAGCCAAGTTGGACAAGCATTATGCAACCCCTGAAGTTGATCTTTTTCGATACTCCACTTTACCTTCGCCCTCGTGACCGTTTTTGTTGCGCAGGACCTGTCGAATCTATCACGCCAACTGCTCCGGAAAGTTATGCCGCCGTCTCGATAGCTTCTGCACATGGAAACAAAGCCCCGATCTATCATGGAATTGCTGAAGTTAAGCATCGCAGAAACGCCGAAGCCGGTCCTCCGCCAGAAGGCCTTAGGCCGCCGCTGCCGTCCGCGCTGCAGCAGCAATCGCGAGACATCCACAAACTGAGCCTTATCCAAGCATTTTTGGACCCAAAGCTCCCAAGCCGAGGGTGTAGCGGGCCGAAGCAACGGTCCCTTGATCCATTACTTGTTCCTCACCCCGGTGGTTCCGCACCCCCGTCACGTCTGATGCGAATTCACACGCCTCCAACAGCGGCAGCGGCGGCAGTAACGACTCGTCCAGGTTCAAAGTCCCATGGCACCAAACGCACCACCTCTGCACGCAAGGACGCGACGATTGGCGTCAATTGCCAAATCAGGCATGTGCCCCGCCTTGTGGACGCTACACGGACGCATGCCGTACCACACGAAATGCACGCGACATTTTCGGACACAGCTGACGTGTGCCATTGGACGGCTTCCTGCGGTAACTCACCGGTCTCTGGCGATGTACGACAAGCCACAAACGGCGCCCTGGGGACCTGCAGCCTTCCAGCTGACGGCAGAGCCCAAGAGCCGTCCGTGAGGCGGCCCACGGCAGGGTTGTCGTACAACGCATCGGCGGGCGGCACCGGTGTTCATACCACCATGGCGGGATGTACGACTGACTGTAGAATTATGGGGGGTGATACGGCTATGTGCATAACCGCAGCGGGCGATACGGCTGTCTGTACAACAATGGCGGGCGGTAAGGGTTGCTGTACATTGATAGCGAGCGCATCTCCGAGCGATGCCGGTGGTGCACCAGTGGACTGTTGGGAGGGTATGGAGCTTCCAGCAGCAGCAGCACCAGCAGTAACAGCAGTAACAGCAGTAACAGCAGGAGCAGCAGCTCAGGTGCTACATTCGCAGCCGCTGCAGCTGCAGCGTGAGGTCCTCAACGGGGAGAGCTCCAAGCTGCCTGGCCCCCGGGTGCCCAGAGAAAGCAACAACGCGCCGTGCTCGGTGGCCAAGGTCGACGCTGCCGCCGCCACAGCTCTAGAAGCGCGCTCGAGTGCGGCGGATCTCCCCCCTGCTGCTGCTGAGGCCTCAGCCCGGACCCAGCCGCCGCCGGCAGCTACCTGCGAAAGACCGACCATTTCGGTAGGCTGCATAAACCCATGCATTATGTTTCTGGGTCCTGGCGCCACAGGTGCTGGCAGTGGCACCTGCTCCCGCAATGCCATGCATGCAATCGTCTGCTCAGACAGTCAGGACACTGCCATGTTCACAACAATGGATGTGGGACTCGATCCAGGGATTTCAGCAAGAGGATTCCTTTCCTCAGGCGGCTCAGGCCAGGGACTCTATGACGCATACAACCCCAGCGAAGGCGAGATCGTGATAATTGACTTGAACACTTGGGTTATGCCAGATATGTCTGATGAGTCACACACACGCTGCGTCTGGCCGGTGGTATGTGGCCGTCGGGACGGCAGCGGGAATACCGGCGAATGTGGGGGCGGTGCCGTTACAGCACCCATCGCTAGCGGCCCAGGCGCCGCCGCCGGGGCGGCAGCGACCACCGCTAGCGGCGGCAGCGCCGCCACCAGAGCCGCGCACACTAGGTTGGGTGTGTATCTCCGGCCTCATGAGGGGTGGGCTGCCGGCGGCGGCAAGGATGCTGGCGGCAGCTGGGACGGCTGCGCTGGTGGGGAGTGGAGTTGCCGACAGGGCTTCATGCTTGCGACGGCGACGGCGGCCGCAGGCGACGGGGAGGAGGAGCGGGAGAATCCTGCAGCATCGAACGGCATATTGACATTATTGGAAACGCAGCCACTCCACGACGCGGCTGCCGCGGCCGCTGCCTTCCCTGCAGCAGCTGCCATCGCCTGCCGTGCACACGCGGCACCTTGCGCCCGTGGCGCTTATGCTCTGGGCCCCACCGCAGGGAGCTCAGCCCGGTGCGATCCGACTGCGACTGCCCGACCTAGACGCTCTGCTCGGAGCTCAAACGCTGTGGATGAGGTTTCTGGCGAGGCAGTCGCCAAGGCCGACACCACACTTACTTTGGCAGGAGGTGTCTCCGGCTTGACCGAGGTCGGGGGTTCGAGTCCAGCCAGCGGCACCTGCCCTGAGGGCACTAGCCCCACTGCGGCTCTGCTGCCCCGCAGTGACCCGGCGTCTAGGACGGCTAGCAGCAAGTGGCTCCAGGGGGCCATGGAAGATGGATTGGACCGATCATCACCTGCTGTCGATGCCAAGCTGTTTGGTGCAATCCAGTGTGCAGCATGCCAGTGAGTTGTGCGGATCGGGAGGGATCTTTCTACACAGCCCGGGGTGCACACCGGGGGTATCATCCGCATACCGGTTGACTCCGAAACCTGCAGTCGATTGGGGAGGAAAGCGGGCGGCATGGCAACCCAGATAAGATGCTTGCCTTACAAATACCAAAAGATGCACATCGTGAAGTGTCTCCATGTCCCCATGTCCCCAGGGAGCAGCGGTTTTGCCGCTGTTGTGGTACTAATAGCCAAATTGAGGATGAAAAACACGTGTTATTGGAATGCCCAGCCTATAATAATATTCGTGCGGAACAAGGATTCGATCATCAACAGAGCATGTTGGAGGCCATGAAATGGGAACCAGTACGTCTGGCGAGGATGTTGGAACGTATGTGGGCTCACCGCAACTCAGTTATCCCCTTTGGGCGCTAGGCTGGGCTGATGTGCGGTGTTTCCTGTTCTCCGTGGCTTTTAGGCGTATAGATATTGCCCTTAGGCCTTCGGCTCGTATGGGTAGTCTTACAGGTATGGGGTCAGGCACCCCCAACCATGTAACACACACACACACACATCGTGAAGTGCACTGTCTCTGAGGTTGCCGTGCATATATTAACATGCCGTACATATTACCTTCAAAATAGCCCGCTGTGGACACAATGATTTTTCACTTATACCATAAATTTGCTTGTGCGGCAGGATGTACAGCTGCTCGTACAGCGGATATGATCACTCGTCGTACCGAGGGGACCTGAACGGCCTGCTCCTGCGGTCCATTGAATCGTACGGCGGTACGGGCATCGTCACCTTCCGAGCGACCTCTCCCTGTGGTAAGACGCTGACGGCCAAGGTGACGGAGCTTCCGCACGGCATGGACCTATCGTACATTTCTTTTGTTGCCAGCAGCGGTTGCGGCGCTGACGGTGCGGCAACGCTAGCACCAGCACCAGCGGTGGTGGACCTCCCTGCTGAGTTGCCGTCAGCAGTAGCGTCAACGGCTGCCGCCACAATCGCAATGGCAACGACCGATGCCTGGAATACGGACTTGGACCCGGGCATCTGGGCTGGAGCCCTGCAGAGTGCCGCTGACATTGCGTGGCTGATGTACCTCAGCCATCCGAACATTGCAAGGGTACGGCCCGCATGTGATTTTCCCCAAAGTTGTCTGATGCGTTACCATGTCGTAAGTGCAGGACAGTGCAATCGTTTCCAGCTAATGTACCCGGGGTAACCGCCAATCGCCAACCGCCAACTGCCAACTGCATTGCATTTGCCCTCTACAAATTTACAGATCCACTTATGGCGCAACGGAGTGTATCTGAAGCCGTGCAAGGCCACAGCAAGCAAGGACGCCCAAACGACCAACACCACAGACGCCGCCGCCACCACTACTATTACAACGGAAGTTACAGCCGCAGCTGCGATGGCTGCCAACGCAAGCTTTGGAAAAGCATCAGGCGTGCTATCGCTGCGCCTCGACATCGATGGCGACTGCAATAGGGAACGGAATGGCCGTGCACCAGTTGACGGAGCTGGTACGGTGGCCACCGTTGGCCAGAGCGCAGGTGCTGACGTCAGCGTTGCCGCTGACGCGGCCGCCGACGCCGACACAAATGCAACTACCGGCACCAGCTCGCCAGTCTGTTTGGTGCTTGTGACCTCTTGTGACTTGGGCAGCCTCCGAACGGCGCTCGATAAGGGGCTCTTTGGGCGCCATCGTGCATGTGGCGAGCCTGCCCGCTCGGCGCGGGTGGTGGACTGGAAGGTGATACTACTGCAGCGGGGGTTTGGTACACAAGCTAATATGACCTACTAGCTAACATAGCTAATAGTACGTAATTAGCTGGCGGGCTGCTCCGCTTCTTGGCAGTATCGCTGTTGAGCGATACCGCCACTTAGCTCTATCGATGTGGCGGCTTCTAGGGAAGGATAGGTTCTTGGATTTGGTGCCCTCCCTATATGGTATTATCCAAAGCCGTTTCTCCGCGCTTCTTCCGCAGCAAGCGGGTTACTCCGCCCATTACGCTACCCAATGATTAAGCCACCTGCTATCAATATGCTTACACCCGCCAATCAACCCGTCAGGCTATCCTACATACCCTCCTAGACGTCGCGCGAGCGCTGCGGTACCTGCACGGCAAGCATATCGTACACAGGTCTCTGCAGCCGGACGCAGTACAGCTGTACTCTAACGGCAGCGACCCACGCGGCTTCACGGCCAAGCTGGCAGAGTTTGGGCTGGCAGTGCGGTTGCACCCGCACCCGCAGCAGCAGAAGTCTGAGCCACTGGCAAGTCACGGCAAAACCAGGTTTGAGCGGGAGGAGCAGCGGCAACAGCAACAGCAAGGGCGGGGGGAAGCATCCGAGAGGACTTCCGCCATTGGTCCCCTGCACAGCATTCCACCAGAGGCTTTTCAAGGTGCGTTGAGGATCTTCGCGGTGGGCTGTGGGAGCGCCGAACGACTGGCAGGAACGACTGGAAAACCCCTCGCTTACACCAAACGGCGCTGGATTGGGGCATCCATTTATTCTGATGGCTGGCCTATCTGCTGAACGTGCACTAGGTTCTGGGCGGTGATGATGATGGCCGTTACTGCTTCATGCCGGCCAGTCACTAGCTTAGCACGATAACAAATCTATCTATCTATCTATATCTATCTATCTATCTCTCTCTCTATCTCTCTCTCTATATCTCCTTTGGAGGAGCTCCTTCTTGACGCTTATCAGCATCCGTCACCATATATGCCCTGATTAGGTGCTCCCCCAAGCTGCGCCGCCGACATATACGCATTTGGAATTCTGATGTGGAGTTGCAGCTGCTGGTGGACGTCCACACCCCCCGAGCACACGGCTCAGCCCTTCGGCGCTGCAACAGACCCGTCGAGGGTGCCGGAGCTGGTGTTGCGCGGCGCACGGCCCCTGTTTGACACACATGTGCCCATGCCGTACAGGTACGGTAGTCATGTAGTGCTTGAGGCCACGTGTATCCAATTCTCATGTACGGGCTGGCGTTGTGTAATTAGGACACGAACTGCGTGCATGCAAACACCCGACGTGGTCTAAAGCCTACAAGGCGTTTTAGGCTGAAACAAGCCAAGGGAGTAGGGTTGGCAAAAATACTATATTTATTTTCCCAAATAGTATAGTATAGTAAGAAATAGTACTATATATAGTAATATAGTACTATGATACTATTACTAGGCAGGTACACGCTCCCTGTAGAAGGGGGGTGTACGACCAACCGTTGTACCTGAAAATTACACCGTTGGAAAGGTCTTCTTTTGTTCTTTCTAAATATCTACTTCGACATGAGAAAGCAGATCGCTGTGGTCATCCAGATCACTTTTTGTTAGTTCAGTGCCCGGTAGGTGGACCCCAAACCCGATGTCTCAAGGCGTGTTATGGCACATAAAGACATAATCACAGATAGAAGACCCAGTGTTGACAAGACAACACACGGACGCCATACTAGTGAAGTTCCTGCACTACAACGCCCAGCAGGCCGAATAGGTTCCGCAACTCGGGCTTCTCGATCAGGTGAATAGGCACGTTGTTCCTGTAGAAGAACATGCCAAGCTCCTCCACGACTTGCCCCACGAGAGTCGCGGGAATCACTGGGAGGAGGGTCTGGCCATCAATGCCGCGCCGGCGCTTGGAGAGGGCCTGCTGATCCGCCGTGCTGGGGCCCGCCGCAGCAGAGCTGGTTCCACTCTGTTGCTGTTGCTGGCTGAGTGACGCTGCACGCTGTTTGATAGCCTTGCAAGCACCTTGCTTGATGTGGTGCGTGTTGGTAAAGGTTGGGTTCACGGCGCTGAGCGGCTCATCGCAGAACAGGCAGACTAGCTTTGGTAGACCACCCCACCACTCCACATCGAAGTTGTCCCAAAGACTACCCGTCTTGGCGTTCTTCTTCTGGTTACGTAGCTTGTTAAAAAGCTCGTTCCGAGAACGGAGAACTTCAGGGGGGACGTCTGGACCAGGATGCAAGCCTCTGATCGCCTTGTCATTCTTTATACTGGATTCCTTTGACATTATTCATCAATAACTACGTAGCACAGCTCGAAGACACGGCTATAGCCCTTCAAAATACAGCTTGACTGCAGATCTCGACTTGGTCCAACTAGTACTGGACACTATCCAAACCCAAATCTAGTACTATCTAGTACTATTTTTACTATACTATTTTACTATGTACGAACGCGGTACGAGCGTCGTAAACTAGTACCAGTTTAGAGCCCTGCATATGAAATAGTACTATGCATAGTACTATTATAGTATAGTACTCTTTTCTAGTATAGTACCCGTGCCAACCCTTGAAGGGAGAGAGTCAACCCTCAACCTCTCATCGTGTCGTGTTAACATGAGCATATCGCAGAAGCGGCATGACATGTGCTGTGCCAAGGCGCGCTGCTCACGAACATAAGTATGCACCCATCTATCTGTATCTAACCTTGCATGCATGCATGCAGGCACCTGGCCCAAGCCTGCTGGTCTGCTGACCCGTCCTGTCGTCCGACGGCACCTCAGCTGGTGTCTAAGCTGCTTATGTTGCTGCGAGAGACTTAGAGGCTGGGGCTTGGGAGGGGGGAATGAGTGGCGGGAAAGGCGCCGGTAGGTGTCAGTCAATTAGTTTAATTTATTAAGCAGTTATCGGTTCGTTATATTGGTTAGGGATAGCCTTAGCTTGTTGAGGACTGGAGGTCAGGGTGGCCCCGATGCTGACCATCTAGCTCTGGGCCTTGGCTGAGCTCCGGCGTTGCTCATTAGCACGTTGATGTCATTTCATGTCATGCCATGCCATGCGGGGAGTGAATGCAGGGCCGAAGCTGAGGGGGGCGACAAGCGAGTCAGCGCAGCGAGCACAGGAAGAAGCTTGGTTCAGAGATGGTTTCTAGTTGGGTCACTAATCCCAACACGTGTAGAGGTTTAGGATAGTTGAGACGGTCCAGGAGGGCATATATGAGGAGATGCAACGTTATGGTTAGGGCGGCGGCGTTATTGTTAGGCCATGCATTCCATCACGGAGAAGATTCGTTGCAAGCAGTAAGACGTACATGAGGAAGGCATTGGAGATGACGGAACAATAAAATGAAGCAAGTGGCGAGATCCGTTATTGAACATAATAATTTCTGCGTACAGTGGCTTTGCAGCCCACGCGATGCGACATGCACAAAGATAACACTGGACTAGGTAATGTGCAGGTAATCTGTAGGGTGCGAGCCGCCAAAGGATAGGTGCGGCGACCTTTTATTTAGTTTTTAGTTAGGTAGAGTCCAACCAAAAATTTGGCATTTGTTTTGTAGTGTCTGGCCGCTGAAACGGCCTACCGAGATGCTGGTCGAGCGCTTCGCGCGTATTTGTAGTTGATATGTGTGCCGTACTGTATACTAGCCGCTACAGGTTTGCATTCAGTGGCCCGTCGCTGCTGCCTGGTGTGATATAAATCGGGCGCCTGTACGAGCGCTCTAATGGGGCGAGCGAGAGTTGATGCAAAAGTGACAGGAGGGTGGAGGCGGGCGGCAAACAGCAGCCTCCGTCTCAGCCACCGCAACTAACCGTTGCTGTGCCTCTGTAGGCGTGTGCAAGGAGCCAAAACGTGCTATCTAATGTATGTTTCTGAAAACATATATGAGCGAGTTTTAATGGTCCGAGCCGCGAGTAGGGGCTAACTGGTGAGGGCGTGTCAATGAATGTGAATGAATCTTGTGTGTATGTGTGTGTATTTATAGCTGCACATGCACATAGAGTATACCTGGCACCTGCCTTGCCTACAGGCATTGTGAAATTTTAGCATGTCAACTGCGGGCTGCAGTTACCATCGATTGCAAGAAGTCTGGATTTAGTAAGCCGGGCGGCGAAGGCTGTTGCTGGAGACCTAACTGGCCCATTAAATGCCGGTGCATATAGCCAGTGGATAGCTGGTTAAGAGTTTCAGCTTTTTTTTGCAATAGCGGTTGTAATGGCTTCTTTGTTGGTAGCAGCATTACTTGCAAGTAGTGCACTTTGGTGGTGAAGTGGTAGCGGTAGTGCATGCCAGCTGCGGGCGGCTGGAAACGGTAGCCTCTGCTATTCCGGAACGTTTTCTCCGATGTGCAAATGTTTGTCTTGTCATATTGAGCCGCATGTACCTTTTAGTTAGTAATAGAATTTATATCTAGATTTTATGGGATGATAACCAGGCAGGGTACTATGTCTTTCCCTAGTTTAAACTTCCTCGTCAGGTCGTGCACTATGGTGTTTAGATGTGTTGGGCTTGGGCCACAAGCGGGCGCAGCGATGAGTTGTAGCGATTCGACATCCCTAGCATTGTCCATCATCCCATTACATGCACAACGCATTACCCTCCATTTTATCGCTCAGTGGCACGGTATGGAAGTTACGAGTCTGTGCATGGTGTGGTATGGAAGCTTACTGCATTGTTCAAGGTCGTTAACTGTTACGCAACAAGAAAGGGGCGAGAAAGTCTCAATTTGGATTTTTGAGGGCCACATGCATGGTACAGCCATACGTGTAACAGACAAGTATTACAAGTGCCGCAATTCCACAGGGCCAGCCAGTAAACGCCAATTCATTCACAAGATCCAATTTAATGCTGGAGTATAAAAGCTTTGAGGCAATGCTTAACATATTCTTTTGTCACAATCATTCATTGCACATATCAAGCAAGGGTAATGGGCCTCCTCAGGTGCCCTAGGAGATGCTGGCACGCCATTGCTCAAATCTGCCCAAACCCTCATCAATGCTCATAGGCTGACCTGCTGCAAGGCAGGCCGTACGAGACAAGACCACTTGCTCCACCCCATCTATCATCCCGTCCCCATGCACATGCATCAATGTCTCGATATTCCCCTGCGTTATGGTATTCCCCATGTTTTACGTTGAACCATGCACACTAAATCCTGCGGGAATCTATAACATAGCCGAGTTGCATCGGCTTCCTTATCGTGAACAGCTCCGCTTCCCAACGCCAGTGTCTTACTGCCGCCCTCTGGGGCTGCAGGTGGCCATCCGTCACGCCAAGGACAGGCGCTGCATGGCCGCAGATGGCGCGACACCTGCATATAAAGTGGACTTGTCCCTGGCACTGCCCACATCGACCGCCGCCACAGCATCTGCGGAAGCGGCCCCAGCCATCCAGCTCATCATCATTTCAGGGTCCGAGTTCGATGCGATCGCCTCATCCAGCCGCCTGTTGTACTCGGCGACCGTGCGCCGCAGCTTATTGTACCGATCCATAATCTCCTTCACTCGGGACTCCTTCGCTGCCAGCAGCTCGTCCGTGCGCTCGCGCCAGTGCCGCATCTGCGATGATGTAAGACACAGCAGACGGGGGCAGTACAGGGTTGGGTAGAGCGTACACCAAGCGGGAGAGCCGGGTGGACAGGTGCCGCTTTAAATGGGCGTCCCGGCCAGGCTGGAAGGTGCAGGGAATAAGTGGCCTGCAGCAGCAGCAGGCACACATACATACACAAGGAAATAAGGAGGACAGGGGGAAACCTTGCAGTGCACCAGCTGATTTAGGATGTGCAGCTCCCAGAGGGCCCCTTGCTGTCAGGGCACATGCGTGTCTGGGGCGCAGAACTGTTCGGTTTGTAGGTTCATGCATGGTCTACAAGTCGGCGCAGACCCACGCACCCGTGCCTCCTGTTCTTCAGCCCGAGCATGGTCAGCCGCGCGCTCCGCTTTCACGGATTCACGCCGGCTGGTCTGCTTCTCCACTTCCGCTGCTGCCAGATCCACCCTGACCTTTCCCTGTGACAAAAGGATGTTCAACGTGCAAGTAGAGGTGACGTTAGACCTCTCAGCAAGCCGCCGATGGCGACGATAAATAGACTGGGATCAAGGGACCGGTTCCTTGGTTCGAATAGACAGCTAATAAGGCTAGCGTGACGAAACCATGGCAAAGCCCACTCGTGCACTCACCTGCTGCTCAGTGCGGCTGATCTTGTCCAGCAGCGATGCCCCTTTCCGCTTCTCCGATGCGTGCATGGTGAGCAGATCGTCGTGCTGCCGCTCCTGGTCGGCAATGGCCTGTGGTCGCGATGACAGACAAGGTGGTCCCATGACAGAACTTAGGACAGGAACGGGGGCACCTACACTGCCAAGAATGATTGGCACGCAAGGACATCCGGACAGGGAGATCACGACAAGATGCAGTTTTACAACTGCACTGCGCACTATGCCCATGTAGTACAGATGCCCGCAGAGTATTGGGCAAACGATGATGAGGGGACTGGCCGGATGTGGGCCTGACTCGAAGCGCAAGAAAGGGCAGCCACAAGTGGCTGCACGGATTTAAACGTGGTCAGGAAAGGAACATGCGCGCGTTGGGTGCATGACAGGGCAGCTTTTAAAGCTGTCAGGTAACGAGGCCCGAGCCCAAGTGGCTTTGATTGAGGCCAATCCAGCATGAATGACGTGCAAAGGCAAACATATGCACACCCGGGCGCGAGTTCGCGTACCTTCATGTTTTCCTTGGTGGAGGCGCCCACGCTCTTCTTTTTGGCCACTGCAGCCTCGACCTCCTCCTGCGCGCACCAAGGATACAACCGCTCGGACACGGCAAAGGTGACAGCAGCGTTTTCGGTGTAACACACAGGCATTGCAATCTTTTCAATACACGTTGCTGCTCAAAATCATTACATCGGGGGCGGAAGAAGTGCCACATGCAGATGTAAGGTTTTGGACCAGGCCAACGACCCAACCCAAGAGGTTCGAGAGCAACCGACACCGCCGCTTTTTTAGTTGGAAAGAAACCAGCAGACTAGTTGACTTGTAGCTGGACCTACAGCCCGTCAGACGTGGTTGTCCGACTCAAACACTGAACGCCGCCCCAAGTGCTGCAGAGACTATTGTTGGGTCTTCCGGTTCCCCGGTACCCCAGGATCTATCCCAGCAGACATCTCACCACCGCCGTTACGCAGCGCTGCAAATCCTTCTCGAACTGCGATGCGGGGGCGGTCAGTGCGAGGGCTTCAGCGACATTTGCGCAAAACAAAACGATTCTGTTAAGAACATGGACGGTCCAGGGAGTGGCGTCTGTCATATCACGGCGATATCATAAGTCTTAAGAACCAGAACCTTACGAGCCAGGAAACAAGGCCATCACAGCACAAGTATTCCAAGTGTTTTCGTAGAGACCGCCGCTAGCGCTCGGGGACACATATCCCATTCCCTTACCCTTTACCTTAGCCGATTCGATTGTGATAGCAACCCCATTTAACGACAGTCCTGGACCCGTTAATCGCAATGTGTACGGGCAGGTTGAGTAAGCAGGAAGTACGGCTACAGCTCCTGCCATTCTAGTTTCAGCACTTGCATCTGACAACAGCACTTGCATCACACGCACACCTTGGTTAACATGTCCAGTTTGCGTTCGTGCTCCGCGCGAAGCGAGGACAATCCGGCGTGGTAGTCGCGCTTCTTATCGTAGGCCGCACATAGGTCGTTGATTACTGTCTTGTGTTTCTCGGGGCTCTGCATGCCGGCGTACAACATGAAACAAAAGGCAACATTCTACAGCATCGCAAACAAAGAGGCTCCGCGGCGGCGCATTGCTGGGTAGCAGTCACACCAGCCCGCAAATCGGCATCTCCACCGGGGCGAGACCCGAAATGCTTATTCGCTGCGCCCTGCGCTGCAGAGATGTAAAACTGCTGATGTCCTAATCGTTAGCTGCAATCATCTATGCTCCCTGGTCAAGGTGACATGCTGGTCAAGGTGCATTGTTCTCGCGTCAATCATGTAGGCCAGGCCAGGAAGCACGGGGCCGTCTCCGGGGGAGGGGGAGGAGGAGAGCGTGCAAGGGCGCCGCGAGACGCACAAAAGGATACAACCCCTTCATGCGGAGCAATAGGCCGTTTCCGAGTATTAGCCAACAAAGCCCCTTTAAGAATCGGCCCATGCCAGGGGTTGTATTGTCTGTTTGGAAGCTGTAAATTGCGCTGCCGTAAAACGCGCCCAAACTGCGAAGTCCCGAAATGCTTGTTTGTTGGCAATGGCCCGAGGTTTGTTACCTAAATGGGATATAAGTTCCCAATTACTTTATTAAGCAGCCGCTCACTTACATGTACGAGCTCGTCCTGCAGCGCTGAGCACTTGTCGTACAGTGAGTTGAGCATGAGCTTTAACTCTGCCGCTTGGTCTGTGAGGGCGTTGGTTTGTGCCTTGATTCCGCGGGTCTGCACATAGGAAATGGAAAACGTTGCAGGCACGGGGTTGGTACTAGGGTCGAAAGGCCACATGTCACATGTACGATACCAGGTCCCATATTGGGAACGGCCTCCTGCCTAAGCGCCGTGGTTACGACCACACTGGAGCGAGACGGGACTCGATGCACACATAAACGATACTGGATTGTCCAATGTGTATAAATGCAGGTTTTTTGTTACGCAATGCCATCCTCAAATTTTGGTACAATCCGGAATGACCGCGCGCCACGGCAACGCCCCCATGGTGCTGCTTGTGCCGGTACGTGCTGTGGCCAGCGTTTTGACCCAGTAGCGAAACCCTAGCAGCAGCATGCCAGCCTCGTTAGGAGGTAGTTAGGTGCGGCAGTCTCGTTAGGAGGCAACAGATTTGCAGCCTCATCACCAACCCACATATATATGTATAATACTGGGAGGGCTTGGGTGAGCCAAAACACCTAGGACGGCACACATGCTTACAAGTACAGTGATTGTTGTCCCAAGGGTTGTCAAAGGTCAAAGAATGCTACAGTTCCTGGAAAAGCCGTGACCGAAGTACATGGCTTCAAGCGGGGACTACAGTGAGGGGAAAGAGGCAAAATGCACCGCTAGTGAAAGCACTGACCTCTTCGGCGAGTACCGTGTGGACCTTGTTGTGCTGCATGATCTTTGCGGTGATGGCCTGCGTATCCATTTCAACGGCAGCCGCCTCCTGTTGGCGTGCAGCGCGACGTTCCTTGAGGCGCTTCAGCTCCGCCAACTGCCAACCGGACAATTTTACAGCGAAGGGAGGCAGCGTTCTTGGATTTTGCAGCGGTTGCATGCGGTTGCTATATGCAACACGAAAAGGGAAGGTTGCCCTTGTTTGGAGGCCCATTTGGACCAGATCGAAGAACTGGGCCTGGCGTGAATCTGGGAGCAATAGGTTTTGGGAACGACCGAAGGAGCCCCCGACGGTCTCTTACGTTCTTCTCCTTCCTTTCCATCTCAGAGTGCTCCAGTCTCATCATCTCCGCCAGCCTGTTCTGCAGCATGTCCAAGTTGGTGACCTTCTCTTCACGGTATCTGGCGAAATTAATCATGGCGCAGAAGTGCCGCCGCAGCCGCGCGGGTTCCGGCTTAAAAATGTCCTGCAGAAAGTAGCATGTGGGTCGTGCGGACGGGTGTCGTCCGATGTTTGGGCTGCGCGGTAAGTGGGAGGGCTCAGGCAGTTTGAGTCCTAGGGCAGCCACCTACGTTCAGGGTGAAGTCTGTGATGCCGCAAAACTGCATGAGCTTGGTCAACTTCTGGAGGAAGTTTAAAAATGGTATCGACTCATCATGCAGCTCCATGTACTCCATTCCGGTGAGCGCGGCGAAGTCGGGCCGTGCGAGCTCTTCCCTTGAGTTGAGGAGCAGAGGGGCGGAACGACTTAACAAGAAGTCGCACCCATCAGGACCCCACCCACCCAGCTGTAAAAGTATTCAGACCTGGAAGTGTCCATTAAGGCAATTACTGCCTGCTCGTAATATGTGCGGACCGCCTCAGGGGTTGGTTTGATCAACTGACTCGGGTCCAGGTTTATTTGCATGTCACTTAAGCACTGCTGAATATCATCATTGCTTAGGTCAGTTGGAAATCTGAAAGACATTTCTTATGCTACGACTCAGGCAGACTCGTTTGTTAGCCGCAGCTGTCGACAAGCCAAACCGGTCCTTGTTGCTCCCTCAACTGTCACACCGAGAGAGGGCGAGCCGTCCCTGTCAAACTTAAAAGCAATCTGGTGTGAAATTCACGCTGAGGGAATGTCCACCTGGGGGGAGTGAAATGGTGGGTGTTCACCTTGCTATGAGAAACGTGGACACGATAAATAACTGTGGTAGGGATCTCCCGAAAATTACATTATCATTGAATCAGGATGCTTAGACGGTAGGTTTCGTACCCGTACTGGATCCGGAACAGAAGTCATCGAAGCATGTTGGGTTTAAAATGTAACCCAAAATTGCACGACTACAGAGAAATGACTTTTAATTACGAAGTTAGTAAACTTCGTAGGGTAGCTGTAACGTTTGCCCGGAACCATGCCGATTGCAGACTTTGTGAAGGAGATCGACGCGAAGAAACTCAAAGCCGTCCAGGAACGGTTAAAAAAAGAGAAGGCATCACAAAAATACACACCTGATGCCAAGAAGCCGGGGGTCTTCCATTACCTGCTGCATCATGCCGTGAAAGGTGGAGACCCAGCTATTGTCGAAGCGCTCCTTGCAGCTGCAGCTGATGTGTCCGCTTTGGATCATGAGGATTCAACGGCACTCCACTGGGCCGTGCGAGACGTTGGCACTCCTCCCAAAATAGCGGGTATGTGGGCGACATGTGTGATGTCTCGACGTATGGAGGTCAGACCGACCCACCACACCGGCACGCAACGCACTCTCACATCGCAAGTTCTTTCTGAGTAGCTTCCATGCCTTGTTACTGAAATAACTAGGCCTATGGATGGTATCGTGGTTACCAAGTGCCAGTACAGGATATACTCGCAGCCCTCTTGTCAATAACAGAGATCCTGCACGCTTTTAGCCATGCTTCGAAACATGCATGACAGCGTGGTGATGAGCCTCTATGCAGTCTCCTTCCCTCCTTAAGCGTATACACTTAAACCCAGCTCCAGAAAGCATACGAGACGCATCTTCCAACTCTACTGCCGTAACCCCTGGGTCCTGTCGTACTGCCGTACAGAGCTGCTACTTGAGAAAAAGGCAAAGGTGGATGCTCTGAACAAGGCGAAAATGACACCTCTGCATGTGGCAGCCGTAGCGGGTGCCTTGAGCGCAATCGATCTTCTCGTAAAGGCGAGTGTCAACAACGTGACGCGCACCTGATAGGTACTGGATTTGCTATCTAGGTAGGGACCAGGCCCGTGTGAGCTGCTGATATTTCACCCGTTTCGCTGGCTTGGCCGCAATCCGCCGTCCCTTACACCTGCGGCTGAGCATGTCCGGTCCTGTAGGTCACCTCCCGCTGCTCGATAGTCCTCGACAGTCCTCAGGACCCTCAGGACCAGGGTTCAGGCCATCTTCTATCTGGGCCGAACCCGCCAGCAGGTGTCCGCAGGTCCGCAGACACTGCACCCCACGACGACCGCCCAACCCGCTGCCCGCGGCCTTGCCAGCCATGTATCCATGTAACCAAAGAGGAGTTGCGTGTGGGGTCGCGCACTCGCTTGGTGCTGCAAGCTACTTAATAGATCCCTCCTCCTTCTCCTCCGCCTCCTTTGGACTCAACACTACGCCAGGCCGGCGCCGCAGCGGACGTCTCACCCCCAGGCGGCGGTGGCACCCCGCTGCAATGCGCCCTCCGCGCCTGCTGTGAGGGCGCCCTGAAGCCAGCTGTCTTGCTGGAGGTGGTGGACAAACTGGTAGCCGCAGGAGCCAAACTGACAACCAAGGTTGGTAGGTCGGTCGACGCGCGCCCATGCCGCACACCCTCATATGCGGTACACCCACGCCGTCCGGGGGGATGCACGGCTGGTCGATATGGTAAAGCCCGACCGCTCGAGCTCATACTCACATGCCTCTAGAGTCAGCTTCTGCGAGAGCTACATAAGTGCGTCATATCATCAGTTCTTCAACATCAGCGTCGCTGTCACCCGCAGCATCGGCAACATCGGCAGCGCCCCAAATGGCAGTTAAGTCCAGCAGGGCGGCCCACTGGGTGCCCAGCGACGACAGGCTATCCGTGCGCTCCACAATGACCTGCGCCAAGTAAATAAACCGTCCTTCGCCGCGACGCCGCAAAGGTGTCGCCATCACCACCGCCGCACAGCAGCTGTAACAACAACTCATAGCCCTCCCCTCGCTCCTGGTGCTGCTGTGTTACAGGATGCCAATGGTCTGACTCCGCTGATGTTTCTGGTGGAATCGGGCCGGGTGGCGGAGGCGCTGCAGTTGCTGGAACGGCCCAACTGTGGCGTAGACGAACTGGTGAGCAACTAACTAACTGACTTATAATAATATAATAACCAACTCTCCTGCGTACCCATCTTTCTCGTTTCTCTTCATGTACCCGCGCGCTGCTGGTCTCCCCCGTCAGGACCCCTCTGGTCGCAGCCTGCTCATGGTCCAGGTCGCATCTGACCAGCCGCACATGGACCTGGTTCGCGAGCTGGTGGCCAAGGGAGCCTCGGCGGACCTGCAGGTGCGTGGACGGGTGGTCGATGCAAGTCCACCACCAGATAGATCCTCGCCCAGGCTGCTCAGCTGGCCTGCCTCGTGGGCCTGATTCCAAACCAAGCTCTTGCTCTTGTGTTGGCGTGGGCATGTCGCAAGGCTGGCGGGATAGGAGAGGCTAAACGTCCGTCGGCAGGTTCTCCTCAGTTTGCAACGGGATCCATCCGCATTTCTTATGTCTGTTAGCACGTCATATGGCGTGACAGGGCAGTGCGGCTGCCGTTTCCTTTCAGTAACCTACCCCTGACCATTGGGTAATAAAGGCAAAGACCTTGCAGGTGTAGCAATAAGCCTATTGAATCAGGAGACCAGCCCACATTGCAGTGGTGCCCTGTTCTCGCTGCCCTTACAACCTGGCATCCGTCCTCCCACTGCTTCGGAGCTGATGCTGCACCTCGTCCCTCTCCCCCAACATAACGCAAACACGTGCCTGGTGCAGTACCCTCAATCCCTGGATACGCCACTGCACGTAGCCGCGCTCAAGGGCAACTTGGCGCTGGTTACGGCGTTGCTGCCTGCTGTACGAAAGCCGTACCTGCGCAATGCCGCCAAGGCCACCGCAGCGGAGGTAGCGCTGGCGGAGGCGTCCGGTGGTGCCGGCGCGGCGATTGCGGAGGCAATCGTAACCGCGGGCGGGGACCCCGGCGAGGCGGGCATGTCACTCATGAAGGCCGCGGTTGAGAAGAAGGCGGACGGCATAGCTGCGCTGGTGGGTGCCCGCGCACCGTTTGAGAAATGTTTTCATGGAGCTCGCGTTGGTCTTTTTACGCGTGGGGACTTAGTCAGCAGGTGAAAGGTGAAACGGAGGAGGGGACTTAGTCAGCAGGTGAAAAGTGAAACGGAGGAGGGGACTTAGTCAGCAGGTGAAAAGTGAAACGGAGGAGGGGACTTCGTTGCGGAAGCATGAACCCCATGTCGATGGGCCCGATATGGAGCCCTCTTGGAGGCCAAGCGCATGGACGTCTGGAAAAACCTTATTGCTGCAGCCCTATATATTGTTACTTATAGTTTGGGAGGTAGTTAACAGGCATGTGGAGGTTTACGGAACGCCCTGGAAGTTTACCATAACTCGCGGTTGTTGTAAGGGCAGCGCGGGTAGGGATGCGGGTGCCTGTTACTGTCATCTTGTTGACCAAGCCATGTGTCCTCTGCCTCCTGCACGACGACGCATCATCCGCGCTGCTGCTGCTGCTGCTGCTGCCCACTACCTGTCCCTGTTGCAGCTTGTCCCCCTCCTCAAACCTGCCGTGTTGACCTCCCTGGACTTGGAGTTCAAGACCTTCATCGCGGCTGGACTAGGCCGGGTGCGTGATGTGGATGCGGTACCTCGGTGGCTTTACATCTTCGGCATACAGTTCACTTCACTTGTGCTATAGACTTATAAAGTGAATCTATCAGCTTAATGACCTACCTTTGATGCTCAGGCTTTCTGGACCGCTCGTATTGAAGCTTTGCCATGCTCCTCTGTCCTCATATTCCACCTTAGTACCCTCCATAGCCCTCCCTCCCTTGACCCCGCGGTGACCCCGTGGCCCTTCAGGCCGCCATGGCATACGTGAAGCGCTTCGATGCGGAACACGCGGGTGACGCTCCTGTGGACGATGCGGGGAACACGTACCTACACCTCGTGGCGGAGAGTGGCGGAAGCTATGACGTAAGATCGGCCAAGGCCTGGGCTTGGGCAGGGACACGAGGCACAAGGCACGAGGCACGCAGGATGAAGGAAAGAAAGATGGAGACCCGGCGCTGCAGGCGGGCGGGCTGAAGTTGTTTCCGGTAGTACAGGCCTTGTAGGGGGTGGAGTGTTGAGGTGGAGGAGGATCTGGCGATTGGGAAGGTCAACAGTGGGTATCGTGTCTGGCGCAGACGACGACACGTTGTCCTTAAGTCCACAATGTTTGCGGGCAGTTGTCTAGCGCTCGTGTAGCGACACCAGGCGGGCGACTGGAGTGTAAGGAATGGGGGTTGATTGGAGGCGATCAGGTTGGTTTCTCCTTTTGAATGCGTCTTGTCTCTGGTTGTATTGTCAGCTGGGTTGGGTTCCGCAGGGTTGCGGTCGGGACATCAGGCAGCAGGCAGGGACAAGGAAGGTTGTCAGTGGAATGTGGTGCCACATTAAGCGGCAAACGTGCACCCACCATACACCCCATCCACCACGTGCAGGTGGTCACCGCGATGATGTCTCTGGGGCTCAACCCCAATACTGCGAACAAGGAGGGCGACAGCCCACTACATGTGGCCGCAAGGGGGGGCCATGTGGAGGTACGCGGGGATTTGATGTTACAGTTGGCTGTTAGCTGTCGCTGTTGACTAGCGCTGTTGCACTTCTTGCTGGTCGGCCTACCTTATATGGACGGGTTGGTGCCTGTGTGTGTGTGTGTGCGTGTTTGCGTGCATGTGTGTGGATGTGTGTGTGTGTGTGTGAGCTGGCAGCGCTCTTCCTCGGGATGCCCGCCCTGTGGGGCGATCTCAACAGGGGATGACCGGCGGTGATAGCGCAGGTAATGAGTCCAAGAGTCATTGAACTTCTGTCCGCTCCATGCCCCACAGACAGTAATCATGCGCAGTTAGCAGTTCCCGGCCAGCGCAATATAGCGGTTTCGAATTACTCTCCCCCCTGCGCCGTGCATGCTGACCCCCGCGAACGAATGCGAGTACCCGTCGAACCGATGAGCCCTGGTGCTGCTGCCCTCGCTTTCGTTACTTGCTGTAATAGCCCGATTTGGCGCGATGCACTTTCTGTAACCCTGACCTAGCTCTCATGCTCCTCTTCCCCCTCCGTACTGCATTTGAGCTCCCAGGTGTGTCGGGCGCTGGTAGATGGCGGTGCAGACGTTCTGAAACGCAACAACAAGAACCGCACACCCCGCAGCCAGGTGGGTCTGTCTGTCTGTAGATCAGTCAGGCGGTTAGGTAGGTAATATTTGCACCTCAAATGAGTCATGCTCAAGCGTTTTGCAATCGGCATGAGGATTGCTTGCACAGGAGGTGGGGTACGGCATTGCCGGTGGCGCGTCAGATTCCACCAGGCGCCTTTCCGTTCTTGTGTAACCCTGTCCAAGATGGTCCTTCCTCTACTGCTGCCTTTCAAATTGGCGTGCTCGACGATGTGCTTGCGTCACGAAGCCTCCACATACATAGCCTTTACGCGTCAGCCCTTTTCCCTATGTCCCTATGTCCTGGTGGTGGGGATTTGCGTCTCGTGTTTGATTGTGTGTGCACCTGCCCAACCTGCCTCCTACAGCTTAAGCTGCCGGACAATACCAAGGACTACCTGGCGGAGGCGGAGGAGTCGTTCAAGGCCGCTAAGGACGCCAAAAAGGGTGCCCTGTGGGACGACAAAATGAAGGCCACTCAGACGGAGAGTGCCTTCGGGTTGCGAGTCATGTGAATCGTCCATTTAGTTGTCAGGAACGGTGTTTGGTAGTTCAATTCATTTGCGTGGGAAGGGTTCAGCGTTGTGAGTTCTGCGTGGTTGGGTGTTGGGTATTGGCATGCGATTCGTGTCGCTGTGTTCAACAGGTGCGTAGGTGTGTGGGAACACTTGGATGTTGCGTGGAAGGTTGTGTGAAGAGCCACCGACCTGCGGGCTGCGCACTGCGGGAAGGTGGCGTAATGGCGAAGAAGCACCTAGTGTCCGTTCTTCCCGTTTTCGAGAGAAACTCAATCATGATGAGCATGTGCTCGCCTATGAAGGCCACCGTATCATAAACCCGTACATTAATTAAGCAGCGATGGGACATTGTTAAACTTACGTAGGCGTCAGTGTTTATGCAAACAAACTGAAACCTCTGTGAAGTTCCGTCAAACCAACTACCACTACCCACCCTCCACTGACACAATCACACTTACGCAACGCCTGACAGCTTAGGATAATAATTTCTTAGTATAATCTGACTGAGCGTACGTCCGAATCTAACTGCTGCAGATCATAGACCCGGATGAGGAATCCCCCACTTCTAACTAACATTCCGGCATCAAATATTTAATGAGCGAATCAATTTTATGGGTAAAACGCGAATGATTTAAGTTCATTTGCATGGTGCAGACTGCAGGTACAGCTAGGGGGCAGGCTCGTGTCTTCGACGATTACGATTTTAAATGCGCTTGAAATGTTTAGGAAGCATCATCGGCATTATGTTAGTCCTCAGTCACCGTTATCTGCTGATACCTTTCCAGACCATATTTGTGGCTGGACAGTGCTTTGTGTAGCATCCCAACCCTACTATGCCGTACTAATGTCGTTACCAAATGCCAAGTTTCTCTCCCGTGCAACCGGTCGGGAACAGTGGTGAAAACATCGCTGGACATGATACGGTCTTCCTGGTTAGGGCTTTACTGATTTTGCAAAACATCCCAGATGCTGTGTCTTTTTGACAAATTTCACGATTGTTTTGCAATAATGGCAGCCTAACTATTGCACCACACTACTTGCTCACGTCAGCACGGACTGGGAAAGTGGAAAGGCCTGTTGAGCCGAATAAGTGACAGAGATGGCCCCGCTCCTGCACCATCAGAGGCTGGTTACTAGGTGCGGGAGCTTCCAAAGGACAAGTTTATTGTCTCAGCACAGTCATCACGCGGCTGGCAGATATTGGTTGTCATCAGGCTTCGCGCCGCACGTTCCACGGTCTCCTATCTCGAGCTCATCAAGGGGCTTCCCGCGGAGTGCACATAGCACGTACTCAGGAGGGGCGACCAGCGCTGTTCGGCAAGCGGCACTGGAGGGTAGGCCCTTTGGGCGACTGATTAAGGATGCCTTAAGTTGCACCTGTGTCAGTTCTATGCCGCGCGAGCTTAACGCATTCCAAAATAAAGACATGACCGTGTTAGATTGATGCAAGTTTGTATTGCGTGGGGGGAATGTTTTGAAATAGAGCTGTTGGTCAACATACGTGCTGCCGGTGTACATGGAACCCAACGGCCATATGTCCTGTAGAGGACGACTACTCTGGAAGGGCTCGGGAGTTGCAGTACCCGCCCGGCGGCCCCTATGTTGACGAGTATGATGATGCGAGCGACATGGGCTTTTGGAGAGTGGCCATAGAGGATCAGGCATCTTTCATTTGCAATGAACTGGACCTGACGGACGAGCAGGCCCTATACCTGCTGCACGCTCTGGGGCTTTTCCCGGAGGGGGCGTCGCTGGACGACTTCCGGGTTGCAAGTTTTCAACAAGGTGCGCAGGGGGCATACGTTGGCTTAGCTTTTTTTTCAAGGCGATATACGTTCCGCTTAAACTATCGGATGTGTACGCTCTGCCTTAACTCATATGCCGGGCTTGTAACGGGGCCCCCAGCTGGACCGCTGCAACTCGCCAGTTAAGTGGCATGGCCCTTTTTGTCGTTGAGACTTGCATTTGTACTCCATTATCCCCGGATTGGTCTCTTGTTGGCTGATGCGCAACAGGATTAGGTGATGCTAGGGATTTGGGATAAGGTGAGCGTCAAACTCGACGTCCTGTGACGCATGCTAGCGACACATCGCGTGATGCACCCGCCAGCAAGCCGGGCTCAAGAGCCTGACGCAAACCTCCCGACAACGACAACTCCGAAGCGCGTGTGGACTGATAAGCTGATGCCTTGGGGACCACGTCCTTTTCACCACTATCCGACGAGGAAGGGGAGGATTGCGAGAGGAATAAAAGCGCAGCCGGGAATAACACGTTGGCCGTCCTGCTTTCCCGCCAGTTCAATCCGAAGTGCCTGTGTGACTATGCATTGTTCCGTCCGCCCCGTCCCCCGCCCGTCGTATCACCCCGTCTCGTCCCAGCAGAGGCCGTGGAATATGATGTGGAAGACGACCAGGGCGGTCCCATGCCCCGTGATGCACTGGAGTCCTGGCAGGTGGGCAACAGCAGCACCAGCAGCTTTTACTGCGGGCTGTGGGTTACCTAGGGTTACCTACTGCCTGATACAGAATCAAGGGTGTGAGTTTGCGGTGCATGGTGACACATTAAAAACAACGGTACGTTGTTGCTGTTGGTGCATGTGGTGCAGGACGACTCGGAGGGCGACGAGGTAGATCCGGGGAGCCGGATGTATCGCGGGCCAGCTGACGGCTATGATGTAGCCGGCGGCGTCAGCGGCACCGTCGCGGACAGGCACTCCGGCGGCGAGAGCACCTCGAAGCCTGTGAGCTATGGGGATGGGTCGTGTTATCACTCGGAGTACGCGCAGGCCGGTCACCAGCATGACTACCATCATGGAAATGGGGTGACGGCGGGGATACAGGCAAGTGGTGGAGATGAGGTGAGGGACCATGCAGATTTGGGGATTTGGTAACGTCGGCTAAGTTGACAGTGTTAGTAACATAGTACCAGGGGAACAAGGAACGGATCTGGGCCTGGCTCTGGGCTTGATCAGTGGGCCTACGGTACACTCCAGGGGTTGTGCTGTGCAGCGCGTCAAAGTTGTTTGGGTGGTGGGATATGGGGACTGCGGGACAGCTGCCGTTTGGTGGCAGCATGTTGCGGTGCTCCTGTTCACAAAGGTTTGTTGTGGGTGATGAGTAGATCTGCGCCTGGGCTGGCGTGTTGGCGCTTGTTGTTCAAGCCATTGGAGAAGTTGGCACGGCACGGCAGGGGCTGGCTGGTATCCAGCAGTATGAAGGAATTCAGCTGGCTGCGGGGTGGGTGGGTGGATGCACCTGGCGGTAGGTCCCCGTGGGGGGTTGAGGCGGGTGGGTTGTTCACGGCAAGGTTCACGGCAGGGCAAAGACAACGTGTTTTATTAACTGACCTGATATCATCTGGCTTTCGATCTGTTGTCTCCCACCACCGCCTCCCCCAGCGGATGTTGCTCTGGGTGTCGGCAGCTGTCTCTTTTTGACTTTTGCATCATCTTTACCTTCATTATCATGATATGGTTTCCCGCCCCAATAATCGCTGGGGCCTTGGTGGCGTTTTGCGCTTTCTTCAAACGGTTGTCAGTTGGCTTGACTCCCGCTACAATTCTCCTCTTCAATCGTATACAGTGCCACCACTCACCCACCCACCTGGCGCGCAGGACCTCCCGCACACGTCACACTCCTCTGCGGGCCACATCCCGGAGACCGCCAAGGCAGGAGGGTCCTTCCACGTTAACATACGCCCCAATCTCACCGAATCGAAGCCGTCAGGTGGGTCGCTGACTGACAGACTGCAGTCATGGGGGGGTAACAGGGTAGGCAACTGCCAAGTAGAGAGGGTCCCCCGGCGTATCGACGCCAGATTACAGCGTAACGAAAGAAATCTATGCGCGACCAGACGGCCTGAAGGCTGAGTTCGCAGCCCCATGTACGCGAACTCAGCGCAGCAGCCTGTGGCGCACAGCCTTCACTTGAGCTTGCGCGTCCCAGTCTCGGCTCCTGTCTGTCTGCTTGATGTCCCATCCTGTTAGCACCATGAATCCGTTCGGAAAGCCGTTGCTTTGTTAATGATATACAGCGTAGCCGACGGACGGACTCATTTGGCAGATTGAACTTTGGGTTTCGAGATTTCGTTCTTTCCTGACGCGTCAGAACCCTCTGCGGACCCACGGGTCGGGCCTACTGCGGCGTGGCGCGGCGAGCAGGGCTGAAGGTGGCTCCTGGCGTACCGGCCATGGCGTATGACCAATCGTCGTTTGATCGGGACTTCGAGGTCATACAGCTGCGGGTCATCGGCAGGCGCGCCTCCACGGCCGCGGCAATGGGCGACGAGATCGAGCTGTCCCCCGGGAAACTCATTGCGGGCAGGCAAGTGCTTGACACGCATACGCCCGCGCTACCGCCGGCCCCGCAGAGAGCGTGTATGTGTGGGGGGAAGGTTGAATGGGCTAGGCTGTTGTCATGTAAGTCTGAAAGCAGCGTTGGGCACGTGTTTAGTATTGCGGCTGGCGGGTTATTAACGGTTTGACGGGTGATGGGCGTTTTGTTGTGCATAGTCTATTGCTGCCGAGGTCGCGAGACGCAAAGGGCCGTGCAGCTATGGGGCGCTACCCGCTCCCATGACGGAATGAGCTCCATAACTCACCTTATAATGTTCGTGGTGCTACAGACCATGGAGCTATAGCAACCGGTAGCGGTAGTCATTAGGTAGTAATCAGCCACGCTGTGGAAGGATGGGGCCCCGGTCGGTCTCGGCTGGTCTCAGCAAAAACCCCCGATGGCCGGCGTGTGCTCATGTGGCCGACCTGAGCCCGCTGACCCCCTGGACACCCGGGCGAACTCCCCGCTGCTGGACAGGTACCAGATCTTGGAGCAGGTTGGCGCGGCTGCATTCAGCCGAGCCGTACAAGCGTATGACACGTTGGAGCGGCGGTTGGTGTGCCTCAAAGTCGTGAAGGTGTGCTCTCTCCGGGCATTATCAGGGGAGATGATGATGCGGTGCTGGGGCCTGAGGTGATTGTTTCGAGAGATCGGTAAACTGGTTGCTTAGGGTGGGAGCAAGGGGGTTGGGTGGGACTGGGCAGGGTTAGGGATTGCAGAGGGCAGGGTGGGGCGAGGGTTGCATTTGCGCAGTACTTTTGGGGGCTTTTCTTGTGGGGCGGTGGCATTCCTGAATAGGCCATGGATGTGGCCAAGGTGGCCGTATTGCAGCGAAAGAAGCCGCGTCGTAGCCGACCGTACTTGGCAGCTAGCTAGCCGCTGTCTGTCCACCCATGTGCCAGTCAGTCAGCAACCCGCTTGCGCCTGCCGGTGTATATGTACACGTTTGTGCCTGCCGTGCCGTGCGTGCAGAACGACAAGGAGTGCATGGACGCCTGCCTGGAGGAGGTCCGGTTGCTGCAGATGATTAATGCGCGCGACCCGCACGACCAGAACCATATTGCCCGATTATACGACTACTTCTATCACATGGTAGGAGGGCAGCACGTGGCGACCATTGTGGTGATGGTGATGGGGGGTTTAGACAACTTAGATCAGCCGAGCGCAAGGTGGTCTTCCAGTGTATCTGTCCTGGATTTGGGACAGTCCTGCTGCTGCTACTGCCGCTGCCCGTGGTCATTGTCGCTGCGGCTGACTTGCGCTGTTGCTGCTGCTGCTGGTCCTCCAGACCCTGCCGTTGACTGCTCCCTCCTGCTGCCCTGCTGGTGCCGGTGGCTATCACCTTCCCCCATCCCCATGTGCAGGGCCACTTGTTCTTGGTGGTGGAGCTGCTGGGTGGCAACCTGTTCGACACGCAGTGCTACGACCCGTCGTACTTCACCGCGGGCCGCATGCAGAGTATCGCCAAGCAGGTGCTGCAGGCGCTGGCGTTCCTGCACCACAACCATATCATCCACGCAGATGTCAAGTGGGTGGGGCATGAAGATGGGGGTGGGTGCCTGTGCCTCTGTGTGTGGGGTGTGTGTGTGTGTACAGAAACGGGCCGTGGTTCAATCCAGGTTTCGGGCTGGGAATGGGAATGTAAGGCGGGGGGGAAAGAGATAGCTGAGGATGTGCGTGGACGGATCTTGGGCCATTTTTTTCCAGATCTTAAAAATTGAAGGCGGCGCAGCCACATGGTACGAGTACATCAGGTTTTAACACCCGGTTTTATGGCTTTCACCGTATCCGGCATATTCGTGTTGCTCTTTTTTACCATCTGGCTGTGCGCGGCCGCCTCTGTCTCTTCGCAGACCGGAGAACATCCTGGTCAAGAACTACAGCAAGTGAGTGGGCACGGCGTTTGGGGGGATGGCGTGGGAAGGATATAGGTGCTTGGTTACTCCCTGGACCGTGCAGAGCAGGAGCACGAACACTTCGGCCACTAGCGCTTGGCGATAGTGCCAGGCCCCCCGCACCACCCCGCCTACACCTGCACCTCTCTCTTCCGCGACCAGCCTTCTCAAGCAAAAGCTACACTACTGTATCAAGGAGAGAGCGGGAGGGTGTCCGTAGAAGCCAGCCACTGCACTTCTACCCCAGCGCGAGTATGTACATCTCTACGGGCTCGTCTACCTACCTCATTCCATCGGGAAACGAAAGGGTGACTGAACCCCGCTTTTGCCGAAGTTCCCTTCGGGGAGGAGGTTAGCTCCACTATCTCCTATCACCTAGTGTTTTTCCGCTAGGCCCCTCCCTATCCAGCCACCCGTCCGCTGACCTGGTGCCGGTTTGCGGCTGGCCCGTGCAGGTGCTCGGTGAAGCTCATTGACCTGGGATGCTCCATCTACAACTCGGAGACCCACCTGAGCCACTACGTGCAGAGCCGCTCATATCGCGCACCTGAGGTGGGGTCGGAGGACTGGGGCCGGGCCGTCTGATGGAAGTTCGTCGAAGGAGAAGGGTTTGTAAACGGGGTGGAAAAGGGGAGGGACCAGGGATTTATAAAAGTTTGCAACTGTGGCAGCCGCAGCGGCAGGGCTGTTGCAACGACCGTGGTGTAGGCAGTACATACGGCCAGGCGGGCGGGATGGTCTTGTGCCACTGAGTCGCAGCACGCGCGTCGATGCATCGGTAATGATGTGACCATTTGGCTAGCTCGTCCGTTTCAGCTTCTAAACGCCACACCATCTCCATTTGTACGGCAGGTCATGCTGGGCCTGCCGTACGACGGGCGCATCGACATTTGGTCCCTGGGGTGCGTTATGGCGGAGCTCGCTACGGGCCAAGTGCTATTTCCGGTGAGAGCTCCTTCCTGATCTAGCATGGTATGATATGGTGTGATAATGCTGCAGAAGGGGATGTAGCCGCGGTAGCGATTATGCCGTAGACTCTCTGGTTTCGGAGCCCACCGTGCATGCGCGAGCAGGGGGTACATGCTCGTGTGCGGCTCCTGGGCACCTTAATGTCATATAGCACCAGAATTTCACCCTGCCACGACCTTCCACAACCTCAGCCACCCATGGACTGCCCGTAGCTGAATTTCCTCTTGCTGCTGCCGCTGTTAATCCCATACCCCAGAACGTCAGTGAGGCTGCTATGATGGCTCGCATGGTGGGCATGCTGGGCGAGTTTCCCCCTTACATGCTCAAGCAGGGCCAGTACGCTGGCGCGTTCTTCACGCGGTCGAGCCGAGTGTACGAGCGCAATGGCGAGACGGGCCTGTTTGAGGTGCGGTACTGGTGGTGGTGGTGGTGGCGCGATTGTAGATAGATACCAATGCGGATGCCCTAGGAGGGGACCCTCCTCAGAGCGCTGTTGAGTTGTTTGGGAGCCCTAAGGGGAAAGCTCCGCAGTCAGAAGCTCCCTCGTTGCGGTCTTCCCGCGTGTGTTATTGTCGTGCGTCCTGGCAGGTAGCTTCCTGGTTTCTTCCTGGTCGACCTCGCTATGTCCTCTCCCTCTATAGCAGAACCCACGCTCGCATTGCTCCTAAGCCGCTCGAATAACCACCATGCTTGCTCTTCAGCCCGTCACCCCGTACGTCAATATCCAGAAGGCCAAATCTCGCATCAGCCCCATGCACCCAATACACGCGCAATCAGCCCTCCTTCCACCTCCTTTTTGCTGACAGCCGCCCCACCCTCTTTCCCCCTCTTCTTTTTCCTCCCTTTTCCCCCCTTCCGACGCACGTCACGCTGTCGTCTCCTCTGCGGTGTGTTTCTCCCACACCTTGCACCACACCGGCCCTTTCCCCCGCGGACGTCTCCCAGCTGCTGGTCCCCAAGCGCACCACCCTGCAGGCCCGAGTGGCCTCTGCCGACCGGGGCATGCTGCACTTCATTCGCCACCTGCTGGTGCCCGACCCTGCCAAGCGCCCCACGGCGGCGCAGGCGCTCAAGCACCCTTGGCTGCAGTACCGGTATCGCAGCCCCAAGTAACGCCAGGTAGAGCCGACCCGGGCTCGCAGCTGAAGCTGGTGGGTAGCCATCAACTAGTTGCCGGGAGCTAAAAGGAACTGATGGCTGAGTACTTGACAGCCGGTAGCAGTGACGAGGGGTGCTCAGGGTAGGGGCTGTGTTTGGGGCTTGCGTAGAGGACAGCGGCAGCTGCGGGCAGGTCCCCACTGCCACCACACACGCGTCGGCGGACTTCTTCCTTCACTGAAGCTGCCTCTCCTATGCCATCCTCGCAGCTTTCCACTTCCCTGGACGGACGGACTGGGGAGTTGAAGGGAAGCGTAGGAGCCGGCAGCAGGGCTTAGGGTCGTATCCTCGTATACGTTCTGTTAGGAGGCTTGGTTGAAAAATTGAATATTGGTTCGAAGCTGGTTTCGGAGCCGTTTGGAGATGTGGTTTATGCTCGATGGTGTATGGAGTTGCCCTCTTCGCCTCTCTCTCTCTCATTCGCCTTCTAGACTAACTGTTTGCAGCCGGCGGGAGCGCCGGTCACGTGGCGGGGAAACATCCAGGGGCGGCAGGGAGCCCTTAAGAACTCCTGCCGCTTCGGGCTTGGCCGCTCTGGACCGGGGTTGGGCCGCCGAGTGGAATTTGGTTGCACGGCAGGTGGTCGAGAGAGAGCATCTGAGCCGAGATGTTTACGGTTATTGTTTGTGAGGGATGAAATACAGGGCAGGTGAACGGTTTGGAGGCATCCATGATTGACTGATGGGTGGATGAATAGGTTGAAAGGACAGGAGGGGATGTCGGCGCGGTAGGCAATACATGGCTGTGGCAGTTGCTCGTTGGTTTGCTGCTTGTGGTGGGTTGGGCGTTTGGGATGTGTTCAGGTGGTGTAGCGTCACGTCCGAGTAGTCCCCGTGCAGCCCGCCTGTGTAGTCCAGAGCCAGCGGGTTGCCATGAGCGGCGGCAGCTTGCTTGGTTGTTTTGCTCCACAGACCCAAGTGCTTCGCTGCCGTGGAGGCGAGCTGCACCGCGCGTGAAGCGGCACTTGCTCAACAGGCACAATAGGGACACGGAACCGCATGCGTGAGCTAAATCTTTCGGGGCATGTGGCCGTTCGCGCAGGGCTGGGGTAAGGGTAAGGGTCAGGGTGATGGCCTGTGAAAGAGGACTAAGGCAAAACGGATATTGGCTGGCTGGATGGACGAGTGTGCGATACAGCACCCGCACCTACCCCCGCGTAGATGTCAAGAGGGAAATACGTACGGCAGTGAGGACGCGTCGGCCCCGCCTCTGCTGGTGCCTGTACCTCGCGGTATGAAGGAGAGAGGGGTTTTCTGAAAGGCGTGTTGTTTTGTTGCGGAAGCTGCGACAGGGCGCTGCGGGGTGGGTCAGTTGTTGCATTGGTGATTGCCTGAGGTCGGTGAGTGAGCGCACTGTGGAGGGTACGATGCGGGGCGGACGCACAGGGTCAGCGTGTCGTGGAATATGGTTGTGAAATGTACAGCACAGTGACAGGACTATGACAGGTGCGAGAGGGGACGGTGATGTCCTGCGTGTAGTGGTTGGGAGTTGATTGGCCTCTTGTTCAGCTGGCGAGGAGCGCTGTGCAGGGGGAGACAGCGTAGGGGGCCAGCACGAAGGCACGGCCGTAGGTTCTGCCTTTGAGAGATGAGAGCTTATTAGGGGTAGGTGAGCCACTCTTAGCAAGACACGAGGTGAAATTTGTTCTGCCCTCGACGGTGACGTAACGCAGCTGCACCGAGACGAGCGTTCCCGACCTGGACGGGGCAAGCGGAGGTATGTGTATGAAGTATCGGGGGGATGGGACTAAAACCTAGGAATTGACTATTTAGGACAGAAGATGACATCGATCTGCATCAACCCGGGCCTGCGTCCTCCTAGTCTGTTTGTCCGTCCGCATTTAGGTGGCGCTCACAGGAGGATTGGAAGTCAGTCCGTTGTAGCTGTACCTTCAATAGGGAGAAGTCTTTGACGCGGGCGAAGATGATGTTGTCACGAGGGAAGATTGCTGTCGTACAGAAGACGTCATGATAATGCAGGGGGAGATGCGGTGGTCTTCGTAGGCTGTGTGGCGTGGCGGTTTAGTACCTGCGCCGTAGAAAGAGAAACGAACTCGCGTGTCGCCCTGCCATGGTGCCAACCGTTTGCCCACCCAGCGTTTCACCATCGTGCGTCCCGGTAGCTCACTGTGTATATTGCGTTCCTCATAATTTCTTCATGTTGTTTCGGTGTTCATTGTTTTGGCGGCGATGCTTGTTCACATACAATACATGTTCACATGTCGTGTTTTAATGTTGTGTGTTCAACATGGCCAGGGGGAACAGACTGTATTATAGCATCGTGCTTTCTGTGTTGCAAACGTGTGAAGGCTGTGGAAGGGAATATCATATTGTCGATTGTGCTTTACCAGTAACTCAAGTTCGGGCAGAAGAAGAAAGACACGTAATTGCCGTACTTGTGGCGAGTACGGCAAAACTGAGTATCTTTCTCACCACAAGTAGTACTCTCCCAGGTGAAGTTCCCTAGCACAACCAAACTCCACCACAGCTCATCTGTCCACACAAAAAAACGGCTACATTCATTTGCAACAATGTGCCAATGTGGATTATTTCTTCACGTGGACGGTTACACGGTTCACAATTACCTTCCCCAAGCACTGCCTTCCTTCTGCCACCTACCTTTCCTTTCCCCCCGTCCCGCCGCCACCGGGAGACCATCTGACAACCAAAAAGCAACGAGTACAACCCGGCCCTGCGATCGTCACTGGACAGTAGCCTCCCAGGACAAGGCCATGCCCCCTTACAGCCAGCCCTATACGTTAGTGCACAAATCATTGCATGCAAATGTTCAATTTTTTCTTATCCCAGTACAAATGAAAAAGCAATGATAGCCTTTCACTCGCTCCTTCATGACGTGATCACCTAAGGAGTAGCACAGACCCCTCCCGTCCCCATACGAGCCGTCAACCCTCCTTACACCCCCACAGCCATCTCATGTCATCTGCGAGCTACAAGGAACTACAAGTCCCCCGACGACATTTTGCGCTTGGTGACCAATCGCATCAACAACTGTACAATCGACCTATACGGCGGCAGTACATCCGAGCCAAAGTCCGGTGCATTCCACTGCCGCACATGGAATGAAACCATCTGACGTAACAAGTCCCGATTGTTCTTCGCCGCCTCCACCAACTCTGTCAGTTGTTCCCGTGGCGACCGTCGGTCGTTGTAATACGATAAAGACGCGAAATAGCTCTTACTCCATGCCGGGCCGTTCGCAGTTGGCAACAGGCTCGGCAGCCTCGTAAACCCGTAACCTTTTAGCCGGGCCAGCTCTGCTAGCGCAACATCTGCACACCCAAACCGTTGCAGGTTCGGCAACCGGGAAGCGAGCACAGGGCAACACAGGGAAGGTTCGGAATGTCGCAACGGGGCTGACACAAAGGGGGAGAGAGCATTGAGAGAACATCGGGGTAACATCTTGCCCCAAACCAACGCCTTGCCCCCCCCCGGTAGCGCGAGCCGATAATAAGCACGCGCATATACTTGCCTGAGTACGGTCTATGGTCCACCAGCGTCCTAAGAGCCTCCGCAGCGTAAAACTGCGGATCAGCCATCAACTCCCGCATCAGCCCCACACTGTAAATAATGCCCGCGCCGCCGTACGCTGACACCTCCTCCTGTACAGGACACTCTTCCGGGAATGCGGCCGTGGTGTTGGATCTCGGTCTGCTGCACGGCTCCGGTAACCTGCAGGGGCACAGCCGGGCGGCCCCCGCCTCGGCACACGGCAGGCACCTCGGATCCACTGCACAGCGACATGGGTAGTAGCAGTAATGCAATCGCGACCACCACCATCATCATCATCATCATCATCATCATCATCATGGCCGTCTTCGTTATCAGGATCATTGTCATCGTCATCATGAGTAAGCTGCAAGATGTACAATGAGGGCTCACAGGCTCACAGGTTCATGGAATGCCCAGCCCACATCGGGAGCAGCGGCGAGAAAGCAGGGGGACATTGGCACATGGTCAGAAGCAGTTGTAGTAGGATGGGAAGACGTGTCATGCCACATCACCGGCCTCACCTCGCTTGGGTGCTGAACAAGGGCAATGCCCCGGCTTGCACTGCAAAAGCTCGCACTCCACCAAAAAATCGCTCAGCATGTGGGGCTCATCAGCAGGCAGTCCCAGACTGTTGAGCAGGTTCAGGACGGCGCGGGGCACGAACACCGTGTCAGCATCCCCCACGAGCAACCACTTGAATTGGCCGTGCATTTCCTCGAAGGCAAAGACTGGGGCCAGGGCTTGGCGCAGTGTAGCGGGATGGCCTGGGAAATTGGGCAATGCTGTGAAGCTTTCGCCGTAGGGAGCTCCTGCCAGAGGCAACCGGGCAGGCGGGTAATCAGTGGGTGCTGGGAGGGCAGGTGGGGTTTAGGAGCGTCTAGTTGTCCATTGGGTCAGGAACTGGGGGTTGGAAGCTGGTTATCGTTGTCATGGTTGACGTGTGTCCTCATGAGCTTCCCTCTTGGTCATCGCGACAGAGATCTGAATTTGGCTGCTTTGGGTATTGAATTTAGTTAAGGCACGGCGGAGAGATCGTGTTCGCCGCTTGGAGAATGAGGATACGGTCATTTCGCTGGCTTTGGGGTTTGGATTAAGACGGGTTGTGGTGGTCAGGTGAGCATATGCATTCTCCAGCGTGCAGGTGCAAACGCACGTGTGTGCAAGTATTTACTCACCCAAGACCCGCAAGGTGTTAACATCCAAACCCTGGTCCACCATGACATGGGTCCGCAAGCCAGCCCGCCATGCCCGTGATGCAACAACCAGGGGTGCGTTCTTCGCATCCACTGCAAATGTAACAGCCAGGTCACTAAGGTCGTAAAGGTGTGCTGGCTCTCTTAAGCCTGCCGGTTCCGCGGCAACCATACAGCCACAGCTTAAAAGAGAAAGAAATGTTGCTTGCACAACTGTCGAAAACTGTAACATATGGCCCCGTAAGAGCCGCATCATCGGAATTCAAAATGCCGTTGTGAAATGACCCTTCAAACGTTAGCTTAAGCTTACGCTGCATCAGCATTTCTAGCCAACTTAATACAAAAGAACATGCAACAGCATTGAAAGTCTGTAATGACGTCTTGAGCGTACAGTATATACGAAAACCCGTGCGACAGTTCTTTATGGCATAATTCGCCAAGACAAAGCAAGGCAAGACCAGTTGAGCATAATAGGTGGACCACCATTATGAGTTTTAGGTTAGGCGGTCGTTGAGTTCCAGGACGAATGGCTGTGAACGCGCCGTGTGTACCTTGGTGAAGGATGAGGTGTATGTTTTTTGTAACCAGCCTACGGGGGATTGCTGGTTAAGCGCAAGGAGGGCTTTAGCTCCCCAGGATGTGAGATGTTATACTATTATGATCGAGGTTCCCCGGCATCTAGCTGTGGGCTGTTCTGGGTAAGGTCAGGGTAGGAGGACCGGAGGACCAGGCACAGGGATGTGATGCAGTTAAACTACACCAACTAAATTTTCATATATCTTGGTCCTATTATTACTGTTACTGTTACAACTCGCCACGCTACGACCGTCGCCGCTTACCGTTGCTACCGTCGTCGCTTACGACTTTACGAGATCAGCGACGGAGGGATCTGTACGCGCTTAGGCCTGACTTCCTTGATCCGTCACGCAACATAAGTGTAATTGTATGCAAGTGCACTTCTCGCAGTTTGTAGGACTCTAGGATGCTAGGCTCCTTGCAGCAACTATTGCTTGGGGCGGCTCTCTCAACGGACACCCTTTCGTATGTGTCGTATCTTTTTTCAATTTTGCGTGCACTAACTTATAAAGTATTATTGCACCTTGCACTCCACCGCTCGCTATCACCGACACCTCATCAAGCCCCAAACCAAACGCCCAAACGTCCGCTAGCAGCAGATGGCTCGTGGGCTTAGTTGCGGGTTCCTGATAGGAGAACAGCCACGGTGTGTGTGTGCGTGCGTGCGTGCGTGTGCGTGTGTGTGTGTGTGTGTGTGTGTGTGTGTGTGTGTGTGTGTGTGTGTGTGTGTGTGTGTGTGTGTGTGTGTGTGTATGTGAGTGTATGTGTGCATGTGCGTGTGCGCGCGCAATAGACTTTCTGGAGTTGCGTTATTCTCCGTAGATGTAGTTTTGGGGCCCATAACGAGCCGGGGCCCCAAAGGTCGTAGGCCCGAAGGCTGTCCGAAATAGATAAACACCGTGAAAATGGATGATGAACACCTAACATGCTGTTGCTCGAACAGGAAAATTATGTCGAACTATCGAATCAGCCAGACTGCTATCAAAACCCGAAGCCACCTGGAAATAGTCTCTATGGGGGCGGATCGAAAGCACAGACTCTCTTAACCATCCCTACAATCTCATTCACGGCCACCGCCGTCATATTGGCTTCGCCTCCGCCACACCTTGCACCTCTGTGCGGGATCCTTCCTTTGGCATCACCGCCGGGTCCTGACCTTACACACATTTGCAAGCGATTCGCCTAGGTCAAGTGCCAGTCATCGCAGCTCTTGGAGGTACTCACCTTCATCAATAACAGCAGCAGTAGCAGGACCGCGCTGTCTCCTCACGTTGATTGCAGGACCGGGTTCATGCGGACAAACAGTGAGAAACAAGCGGGAGGAGGGTGTGTGCGTGGACAAGTCTGCGTGTGATGTGTCTATCACCGGGTCATCATAGCACGTCAAGCGCGAAATTATACCTCAAGGCTGCGTTATGCATCACAACACGCAGGATGCGGGCGGAGCTGGGTCCGAGCGGACCCATCTCTTGTATGTCTGCCTGATAGAAGCTGCTTTATTGATAGCACTTAGTGTTGGACACTCGGAGCCTTAGGAGTCTCTTTAACAACACCAGTGCTTGCAGCTTTTGCGCGGGCAACGCGTACTGCCTTTTCAATATGCTGTTGCTCCCAGATGCTTTGGGAATGCCGCCGTGGCATACCTCTTCGCGCAGACCCCTTCACATCAGGCAATTGAAAACATCGGTGTAATTGGGAAGATGGTTCCCTAGCTGAACGAGTTCCACTTCCAGCCGTCGTGTCGTCACAAAGCGCGCTTTGTCAGCTTCGGGCAATTGGGCGCTTCGTTACCGCAAAGAACGTGGGGCGGCGGGGTCGGACTGTATTCTCGATCTCCCCTTTCCCTTTTTCTGCCCCTCCCTATGCGGCTTTCACTCGCGCACTTTTCCCCATGTTCACCGCAAAAGGCACCAACGCCAACATCAGCTGTTATGGCCGTCCCCTTATGCATCTCCCACAGGATGAGTCACCGGACTTCGGCCAACTCCACCTAAGTCGTTCCACCGTTGCTACGGATAACAGAAAAATTGCCTAAGGGCAGCAGGAGGCGGCGGCCCTGTGCGCACCTGCGAGCTTCAACTACGTTTGCTGCGAATAGAACCTGCTGCTAATGTAAAGCCGGGACGAAACAGACTACCCGAGCCTATGCAAACGAATGGGAAGGGACGAGCGCGTAACGCCCAGTCCCTCCGCGCTCATCTCTCCTTTGAACGCGGCTATGGCCGCTTGGAAACAAATTTTTTTAAGCGGGACTCTAAAATTCCGGCTCCAGATCAGCTGTTCCGGCACGAGAGATGTTTTTACATGGAGCGCATAGGGTTTGAATATACATGGTATCCGCTATCAGAGGCCCCGGCAGGCAGCGAACCGCTGGCGAACCAATGGATGAGCTAACATAGGCTTTGGATCGTTTTAAGCGATTAGAAATTCCTAGCACGGCCGTTTGGTACGACGGGTTATGCATCACCGCCAAATTCACCAAACTTCCCATGACACTCACCTGGCATAGGCCACTTCCATGCTGAACGATATAGAGATCAATTTCTATGGATTATATTTTTCCCATCTCTTATATTGTTTGCAAGTATGCTTTCGCCATCTACGAACGGACCGTTAGGCCGTCGGCGCGGCTCACCGAACGCTCGCGGCCAGACACACATCGACACTCGGGCACGTAGTCAGAAGCACAGCATAACGATAACGACTGTTTTTATTATATCCTTAACAGCTGTAACGGCAGCTACGTTTTGGGTGTCGGGCCATCATCGATTTTCAAGCGCGACAGACCAACAAAGCCCCAGATTCCCGGAACGTCCAGAGCCACACAACTTGGCGCGCGGCGAGTATCCAATTTAACCGCCGCTGCTGTCCAATGTTTCTAAAGTTTACCTTCATTTGGCTGGCATCCTCATTTATCAGTTCCTAGCACTGTTTGTTGCTAGAATAACGAACGGCCTCACACGCCCCGAGGAATTCATCACACCAGTCAACACCAGCTGCACTACGCACTTTTACCGAACGCAGCCCGGCGTGACGGGCTTGACCCGGCATCTAATGCAATTGACTCGCCCGCCGTGAAACCACTCAACCGCGCAACCCGCAGGCCACCTCCGAATCGCACAGCACACGGCAGGCCCAACCCCACACACAGCTCCGGAGGGCACAGAACCAGGGGGCATCACGCAGGACGTCAGCCAGCGCCGCAGCGCCGCCGCCGCCGCCGCTGCCGCAGCCGCCGTCGCCGCAACTGCGACCTCCCAAGCCCGCACGCACACATCCCTGTTCCAGGCGCTGCTACTGCATTCGTCCGCCGGACATGTCGCCGCCGCCGTCGGCGCCAGACGAAATTCGGCCCAGCTGCCCGCACTTGCCGGCCCGCCAGACGGCCCAGATGCAGTCGTACTTGACTCCTGCCGCCGCTGCGCCGCCTTTTCTGCATCGGACTTTTTGGCGGACGCGCCCGATCTGGAGCTAGCGGGTGAGGATCCGTACTGGCGGGACTGGCTGACGGCGCCGCCAGGGGACCTGAGCTCCAGCGGCGGCGGCGGCGGCGGCGGCGGCGGCGGTGGCAGTAGAGCCATGAAGCATGCGGCAGTTACGGGGGGCCCGGGCGATGTACGGCGACAGCAATGTCGGCGTGTGGGGTCCTTTTTGGGCGCTGTACGGAACAATGAAGAGCTGGAGGCCTACCGACAGCGCATCGTGCGATATGTACGGAGCCCGCAGTACAGGGTGAGCGCAAAGTTGTTGCCGTACATGGATAAAGATGGGTTTTCGGGGAGGGAAGAGGGGAGGGGACGCACTTTAGGCGAATGTAGAGAGGCGGTTTCAGTTTTTATGTTGACCTAGGACGACTTTCTGCCGTACATCTTCCTTTGCATTTTATACGTGCCTGTATACATCTATACACACACACACAGACACGCACGCACGCACTCAGACTGGACTACGGAGCCCTTGCTCTGTCGGTAACGGCATCATATGGTATCCCACCCTGCTTTGGCAGTAGAATTTACTCGGCGGCGAAGTTGCCGTGGACTGTCGTTTATGAGCGGATACATGCTTTGGGTAAAGTTTTTCTGTTTATATCGTTATCCCCGCCCGGGGCCCCAGGCTCGGGCCGCCTCCATCGCCCGGCCCTCCTCCTCCCCCCCCACCTCCCCCCCCACATCGGTGTCCCGGGGAATCCTGATCAGCGCGGGTGGCGCCCGCTACACCGCCAACCTCATCGTAACGCTCCACGTTGTACGACACCATTGGGGCTGTAAGCTGCCTGTGGAGGTAGCCTGGCAGGTGGGATAGATCGTACGGCAGGTGGGGTAAGAGGTACGGCGGGGGGGGCGGGGGGGGGCGGGGGAAAGGAGGATGACTAGGGCCGGGGTATCACATGGGGAGTACGGAAGCCAGGAGGGGGAGAGGCCGCGGGAGGTGAAGCACAAGAACATATACACATGCATACATGCATGCATACATACATGCACACGCATACACGCGCATACACGCGCCCGCCTGTGACTGTGTCATCTGAAGCAACCTACCCTCCGTTTTTCCCTCCGTTCCCGCCATAGGGCCCGGAAGAAATGGACAACGTCACGTGGGCCTCCCTGGAGCGACATTTTGCTCCCATTTGGGGTTTCGACGTACGAGCGGCCCCTCACCCGGTTCCGGAGCTGCATAGCGCCAGGTGCGGCCGCTGCTGTTCTTGGGGGTCTTCCGTAGCGTACGGAGGAGTGCGAGAGTGGGAGGAGTGTGTCTGTGTGTTTGTCTGTGTGTCTGTTCTTTTGCGTGTGTGTGTGTATGATTGTGAGAGAGAGTGGCGTGGAGAGGTGGGGGGGAGGTGAAAAGATTATATCAACTCAAAAGGGTTTTAGGGTTTTCTTAGGGTTTCAAGTGAGCGTCTGCGCGCTCCGTCAACCGCCAACCCGAGGGGGGGGTGTCGCCATTTCACCCACACCCTGCACACCCTGCCGTACGTGACCTGTACTGCAGCTTCCAGCCGACGTCGTACAGCGGGAAGGTGTACGCCCTGGCGCTCTGCAGCTTCCGAGAGGTCGGTTCCGGTTTGCAGTGCGGTGCTGCGGACGGAGGAGGAGGAGGAGGAGAGGGGAGGGGAGGGGAGGCGGGCGCGGGAGGGAGGGAGGGGGTGTAAGTTCCTGTGGATTTGGGCGTTGATGGACCCATCGAGATATCTCTGTCCGCGCGCTCTCCCCCTCGTACCGTCCCCCCACTCGCCCGCACCACACGCACACGTGCGCCCCCCACGTGGCCATCTCTCCGGCCTCCCAAGCCGGTAACCAAACCTAAGTCAATAACAGTGACAGTAACAATAAAAGCAATTTGTTTTTTAGTGTGTGGTTGGAACTGGAACTCGCTCGCTACTTAGGGTACCGGAGAGAAAGGTCCGCCCTAGCGGGCAGGAGGTGTACGGCAGAAGGCAGTTTAGCGTACCGACTGGACGGCAACGTAGCGGACACCAAAGCAGGACTTACCGTACAGCGGCATACTAGACACGGACATGTTCCTCACACAACCTTCCCTTTACGGCGTGTATGTATGTATGTATGATGTGTGGGATAGGGGAGTCAGATCTTCACCCTGTGGCCGCTACCCTGCGAAACCCTGCCTGCCTTGGCATATCGGGGCACCCTCATCCAGTCACCCTAGCCATCTTCTCAGTGGATCACTCAGGTTCAGGACCCACAACCGACATCAGACTGGATCAGACGATCGGTGGCCCAACTTCCTTCCTGGTCGTCTGTCAAATGGAAGCGGACCCAGATGAATTTCGTCCATCAAGGATTATATACCACGTGCCTGGGAAGAATTATGACTGTCCCAAAATCCTTAGAACTTATCGAGAACTGTACCATACGTTGAATATATAGATGACACCTGCCAGGATTGAACTGGCGACCTCCTGTGTGTTAGACAGGTGTGATAACCAACTACACCAAGGTGTCTCTCGATGCACAATGCCGTACATGTAATATTTTATCGCTACCCATCCTCCAACCCCTCAGCCTCAAACCCCAACCCCTACCCACACGGCAAGCAGGTTCTCATGTTGGACGCGGACTCACTGCCGCTGAAGAATCCGGAAACACTCTTCGAAGATCCACGATTTGTAAAGCACGGCAGGTACGGCGCGTGGTGTACGAGGCCCCCATGGGTGCATATGCCACCACTGAGCGCTTATACGACCCGTGTCATGTGCCGCCCCGGGTGTGGTCCCCCCCCACCGGGTGCGTGTTGATACTCCATCATCCGGGTGGTTCCCCTCCCGGGTATTGGGCCCCCGACACCCCCCACTACTCGCGACTCGTTTCGAACAACGTGACAGTGTGCGGGCCTACGATTCCTCTCTTTACTTAGGTACTGTTAATGTTATCATTAATTTAGCAACGGCGCACACACAGCTCCAATAATTTAGCAACGGCCGATACCAGCAGTCGACTTACGAATCTCTTTCCAACACTTGGCGACCCTTGCATGTGGTGGACTCCAACTCCCAACCCACCAACTCCGCCCCACCCGAGCAGCCTCTTCTGGCCCGATGCATGGACAGCCCAGGCGCATTCCTCAGTGTACGGCTTGTACGGCATTGATTACGGCAAAGCCCAGGTAGGTAAGTCCCCCGTCTGTCCTTCATATGTACGGTAACCTCCCGTACCGCTTCGTGGATTGCTTCCGGGCCCCCTTGCGTTGGAGCGGCCAATTTCCCGCTCATAAGGCCGCCCTCGGTACTCCCCGCCCCGCCTCCCTCCCCATCTACCCCTCGTCCCGCCTCGGGTCCCACCCCCCGCGACAGCGTGTGCTGTCCCAAGGCCTGGGTTTCGGTCGCCGCGACGCGGAAAGCGGTCAGTTGCTGTTTGACCGAGCTCGTCACCTGGACGTACTGGAGGTACGGCATGTGGGTTTTACCTGCGGGCCCTCCCCCGCCTTCCCAGTCTCACACCTTTACACTGCTTGCACTGAGTGTTATCCGCGCAACCGCTCAACCCCTGCCTGTACGGCAACATGTGTGCACACAACCCCGTCCTTGAACAAACACAAAAAAGCGCACATACATCTGCAGTGTTCGTGAACAGACACACACATACATACATACATACATACATACATACATACATACATACATACATACATAAGCACAAGAAAGGCGCCGGCCACTCCACGCCGCTGTCCCCGGCAGGCTCTCCTCATGATCAACCGTCATCCCACCGCCAACCGGTTTCTGCTCTGGGGCGACAAGGACTCCTTCTCCCTGGCCTTCGCGGCGGTGGGTAAGGCGCACTGCTACAACCAGGTCTCCGCGCCACCATGTGAGGGCGGGGGGGGGGTTAGGTGGTGGGGGGAGGGGAGGGGAAGGATATGGGGGGATGTCTTAGCAGGGGTAGGGGAGGGCGGGAAGGTACTTCCCGGGGCGCAGGTAGGTAGGGAGGGCTCGGGCGTACACGTGCCCGTGTGCCGTACTTTGAATCTCCTTGTGATGGGACTGCGATTTACGTTGTAAGCATTGACGACGACCTGGACGAGTTTTGCGAGGACGTACTGCGGTGTCGCTTTTTTCTTTCCTTTATCAATCAGCTAACAGTTAGTTTACTCTGTTAGCTAACAAACCAACTAAACTAACGGACCAACTAATTAACTGCTCCTCCGCAGCTGCCTACCTCCTCTGGTCGCCGGACAAACTGCTCACCAAGGCCACCAGCCAGCGGGGCCCAGGCTGGCTCTTGGGCGGCTTTGTACAACACCTGGAAGACGTGCCGTACGTGTACGGCATGGACGATACAGACAATGTAAGTACGGCAGGGTGCATCAGCGGCGGCGCCGCTGGGCCCGGCGAGACTCCGGCAACCGTCGGCAGCCGGTGGCGTCGGCGGCACCACCTTAGCACCGATACTGCTCAGACTGCTGATGGCGGCGGCGGCGGCGGCGGCGGTGGTGGCGGCGGCGGTGGTGGCGGCAGCGGTGGTGGCGGTGGCGGTGGCGGCGAAGAATCAGTTGGTAGCAGCAGCTATAGCACCATTGCTACGGGAACTACTGCCGCGGCCGCGCCGATGGCAGGCTCGCAGCTACCGATGCGACCACAGCCGCTAACGCACCTGCTGAAGGCAAAAGCGGCCCCGCGGCCGCGTCTTCCGCTCCTTCCCCAGTCGCCGCAGCGGCGGCAAGCACAGCTGCAGGGAGAAGGACCGGCGGCTCAGGCACATCCGCGATCCAGGGGGGACCTACGGGGAATGTCCAGCCCTAGCGGCGAGATGCACGGCGCCAACGCATCCCGTACCTCCAGCGCCTCCGCCGCCGAACCAGAAAAGCCAGCGACAGCGCTGCCGCTGCCTCTGCCGCCGCTGCTGTCCAGCGACGTCCCGCGAGCGAAGTCCCCTGCTGTCGCCATGAACAGTTCTCAATCCATACCTCCCACGCCCGTGACCGCCGCTGCCGTACGTTTGGCCGCGACGCCGTCTCAGCCGGAGGAACCAATGGCGGGAGCATCCTCCGCACTAACCTCCTCATCGTCTCCCTCCTCCTCGTCCTCCTCCTGCGCCTCCTCCCCCTCGCCCCTGACCGGTCTGGTGTCCGCCGCCTTCTTGCATCGAACCATGGCCAAGCTCCGTGCAGATGCAGAGCCCGCCCTGCTGCAGCTGATCACTGCGCCAATGACACAGAGGTGCGCTGCGAACATGAAGAGGGACCTGACCGGGGGGGGAGGGGAGGGGAAGGGGGAAAAGGGGTTTGGGGACCATGCATTCTCCAATCCTTCACCGCACCACATCTCACTAACCCGCCTGGTTCCACCCCACCGCTCAAGCACCACATGGGGCTGTCGTACTCTCGTCCACTTGCAGGTGGGCGTCGTACTTCCTTGCCCACGACAATCTGGGCCCCACTCGCGGTGTCCCGTGGGACTATTGCGTTCCGGAATCCGCGGTCGAGATTGTGAAGGCCTCGGGATCAGCGGGGTTGGATTGGGCCGGCGGTGGGGGCGGCGGCGGGTTCGGCGGCAGGGGCGGCCCACCGGCGGCTGCGGCATTACCTTCTGATGGGATTACGCCCGAGGCGAGCAGTAAGGCGCCCGGGCAAGCTCAAGGGCTATGGACATGGTTGCGACAGCGGAACTGGAGCGGGGGCGGGGGCGGCGGCGGCGGGGATGAACATGAGCCAGGTGGCGGCGGCGTTGGCTGCGACGGCCGCGGCAACGGCACGTGTCGGGTGCGGCGATGGCGGCGGCCGCCACGTCCGCGGGAGGAGCCGCTGCCTCCGCCGCAGTTGCTTGGCGGCGACGGTAGCGAACAGGAACGTGGCGACGGCGCGTGTCCCTTGGACGAGCTGTACGACTACCTAAAGGTCCGTACACCTCACATCTTGCCGCACTTCCCCCCCAGTCTCTCCGTCCGTTCGGGTCTTTCGCGAAACATTCCAAATCTGAAACCCTAAAACGCAGATTCTCCCTATCCCCTTCAGGCTGTAGATTCCGGACTTCCTCTGGACCGACATCCTCCACTGGAGGCCTTATGCGCGAATGAGGTCCACGACTACGTCGCCACTGCAAACGCTGCACTTGACCGCGCAGCAGCCGCGGCGCTGGCGGCGGCGGCGGCCGCTGCAACCATCGGCGGCCGCCGCCCCGTCGAAGACCCGTCTTTCCTGGCCGCGTTCCGCGACACCCAAGCCGCCGGCCAGCTGAACCGGGTACCACTCCCCCGCTCCCCCGCTGCGGACTTTTATCCGTACATCGAGGCTAAGGTCATCCGCGTGGCATCGCCGCCGCGCCCGCTGCCTGCCGTACAGTACGACTGGCAGGACCCGTGGCCATGTGAGACCGCGCCGTTTGTGTCCGCCATACGGGCGTCGTACATGGCGTACGTTTGGCTTCACGAGCACCAGCGGGAATTCCCGATCGTGATGCAGGGGGCCCCCGGGGGCAAGAGGGGTTGAGAAGGGCTGTAGGGTTTTGCCGTAACGGTCGTAGGCATCCGCATGCCTCGAGAGAATATTTACTGCGGCCCCATGATATTGTCGTATGGCTGCGGAGAGGCTGAAAAGGGGGTGTATGGGCCCTAGATGCTATGGCTATGGTGAGGTGGGTTCCTAAGGCAGGAGGGCGGATGGAAAGCATTTCGCTTTTGGAAGAACGGTCCGGAAGAAACATTGTACATGAAGAATGACATCTGGAGTGCAGTGCAACAATAATACATTCGTAACTGCGATTTTAGTAGTGCCGTGCGGTGGATGTAGTACATTGCCGTACCGTACTGTACGCAACAGCATTTGCCAAGTATGTTGTTGGATGAATACAATCGTTGCCTGTCCAGGGAGGTCTTCGTAGCGTCACAAATTACGGCAGTGACGTCATCGATTTGTAGTAGACGTACCACTGACCACTGACCAATGATGGTGATGGTGATGATGATAGTGTGGGGTCGAGCCGGGTTGAGGGTTGAGGTGAGGCGAGATGAGAAGCGAGGTGAGGTGAGGTGAGGTGAAGGTGAAAAAGGTGGAGGATGATACAAAATCCGATCCGAGTGGTGTGCGAGTGCAGTTGAGGGGTGGGTGGGCCCCGGAAGCTCTACCGCCAAAGTCCGTTACGGTGTGGGACAGAGTGCTACGAACGCACCTGCGCCAGGGAACGGGCGGGTGTGTGTATGCGTATCTGTATATGTGTATGTAACGGGCGTGTGTGTGCATACGTAGGAGGGTAGGAGAAGGTTCCATACGAGGGCAGGTTCCTTGGCACGAGACTGTGTTGGCTGGTGGCCCACACTGGTGGCGACTGACCACAGCTCTTTAGGTGCTGTGGTGTGTTGTACTTGTTGCAGCAGCTTCTGGGAGCGAATGTATGTACGTATTTCTGTGTGTGTTGTGATTGTGCGAAATAGGGGGTATATATATATACCTTCAACCGCGTGCATGTTCCCGCCCGGGACGTGTATTTAACTATACACGTAACCATCACTCCGGGACCTGCGGAAGCTTCTTCTGGTAGGGTTACCGACTGCTGGTGACAAGCAAAAGGATAATTCGAATGACCTCCATAGAGCACTTGGCGACAAATGTAGAGAAAGCACAACTGCCTCCTAGCCATCGACCAGCAGCTGGTCGGCAGGCTTGCAGCACACAGCAGCAGCTCAGCAGGCAGCAGATCTGGTCGCTTCACTAAACCAGGAGGTAGACAAGGCAAGGTACTTCTTACGCATGGTTAGGAACTTTCCATTACAGTCCATTACAGTCCACCGAGTTTTATCCCGGCCGGTAACCGATTCATAGGGGTAGCCTATCGGCAGGGTGACCCTCCGGTTACCGATTCGTGGTACCCGGGGTACCCGGGGTCATAGGGTATATGCTGTTCGCGGGGCAGCTGGAACGGCTGATGGATGCGGCAGGGCACCGCGCTTCCAAGTCCTCTGGTACTACCGGTGTTGTCTCGATCCTTTCATTTTAGCCGCAGCCGGTCCGGCACATGGCCAGCTGGTAAGCTGCAACTTCACACGTCGTTGATTAGCTGCCTCGTGGATGAGCCCAAGAGGCCCTCTGCACCGTTCTGCTTAGTGCGGTTGTGCGGTTGTGCCATGGGATCTGCAGTCCCAGGGTGTGAGGGAGGAAGGAAGGAAGGGGAGGACATCAACACGACGCGGAGGGAGGAGAGAAAGGAGGAAATAAGCCAAGAAGTTACAAGCTGAAGAAGTTACAACCAAAAGGCGGCGCAATCGCGGCACATTACAGCATTATGTAGTGTCCTGTCATATCTGCCCGCTGTACGAGCATGTGTGTGTATGCGTGCGTACTACACTGCAACACGAATACAAGCACAAGCACAAACACAGTATGTCGGTATGTCACATATGTCACATATGTCACACCATGCCAGACCTCCCCCCATACTCCCGGCGGGATTTTCTCTCCCCCTCTCACCGTTGAGTAAGAACAGCAAATCCCATTTCTATACTGCCTAAACCCCCCTACAACGGCGGCTGGTACTTTGAACTTCGCAGGTTTCCTTCGCATCTTCGTTGCGCCATGATCCGGAACCCGCTACAGCCCCTACCTCCGTACAGCGTCCCCCGCCCCCACATCGTCCAGGGTGTAGCGCCCCAGAGCTCCTTCACGAAACGCCTGCATTACGCCACGCAGCAGTGCGTTACGGCGACCCAGGTCCACCACTGACCCACGGGTCAGGTGACGGAGCAGAGCCGCCACACGTCGCTCCGCGTCTACACGGGCACTAGGCACGCCACCGCCGCCGCGACGGCCGGGCCTCATCATCCGCCCGTCATCATCGTTATTCCTTTCCCGGTCGTACAGCGGGTAAGGGTGTTCGGCGTCAAAGCTGCCGCCATTGTCTTCGCCGTCATCATTGTCGTCGCCGCCATCCATGCCTGCGCGAGACGTAATACCACCATCGCCAACACCGCGGCAGTCACCATGTTTTAAGCAAGGTCGTACAGCCCGTATAGTCGTCGAACCACCGGTACGAAATCCACCGTTGGCCCTTTCCTTCCTCTGCTGTTCCATGACCCCTCCCTTACATGACCCCTTCCATATGCCGTACACCGTACCTGGGTGCCAGGCTGGCGCCGGCGGCGCCGGCATAGTCACGACATCATGCAGAGCTCGCGCCAGGGCTATCGAGCCGCTCTCCCGGCGGCGCCAGCCACCGCCGCTACCGGCGCCGCCGCCGTCATGAGACCCTCTGGCGGCGGCGGCGGCGGCGGCTGTGCGCTGCCGTGCCATGGCCGCCACTTGTCCGTCCGCCGCCATCCACAGCTGACGCTGATGCCTGGGCTCCGAAACCAATATCTATGTAGTATGAGGCATGAGGGTGCGAGAATGGAGGAGCAGCAGTGCAGTGGCAATCGCACGATCGCAGGATACATTTCGCGTAAGTAGTAGCTTTGAAGTGCACTAAGCACAATTACTACTCAGCATTAAGGTGATAGGCTGGTAGGGGCAGTGTTCTTAGAACCTTTCACCGTGGCAGTTTTTTAGTGTGGGGGTGAATATCCAACTTCACTTAGGAGAAACTATAATGAAGAAGCCGTCTGAGCAAGCTTTCATCAACTTTGACTCTATGTACGGCGACGCGTTCCCGAGCCGAGCTCAGTGAAGCATCACTGTTTGCCACCCAAGCGTCAAAAACGTTTTTCAGGCGGTGCTCACTACTACCGGGGGGGTCTGCGGCCCACCCGCCCACCCATACTCCAGCAAAGCTACCCCCACAACTGCCTCCCCACCCGAAAAAGCACACATTCATGAAACCAACCCCCAGCCCAACCGCCGTCCCCAGCGCCCAGAGCCGCCAACACGCTCCCGAACGATGCCGCCGTGCAAAGTCATGCCGTGTCGTATTCACCTGCACCAAATGCCGTACCAGAACATCGTCCGTCAGGCCCCCGACGGCCCCCGGCATAAGCCCCGTCAGCGCCAGCCGTACCGCCACCCCCTCATCCGGGAGTGCGGGGGGTAATACCCCGGGGGTGTCCAGGACGTACAGCAGCGGGCTGCGACAGACCTACGCAGCCAAGGAAACAGCGACCAGAGGAACACCGTCATGCTATTTGCACGATACGACACTGTGTAGTACGGCGTTGTACGGCACCATGCTATGTGTATATATACATGCAAACAGGCTTCGTGCGGTGTGTGCGTGTGTGCGTGTGTGTGTGCATTCTCACCTTGAAGCCCCCCAGCTGGCGAGTCACTCCAGGAAGGGGCCCCGAGCGGGCAGTCCGTTGAAACGCCTGATCACCCTCCAGAAGGCCTTATGGAACTCCCGTACAGGTTTCAGAGGTTGACAATAGGGGAAGGAAGGGAAGGGACAGTGGAGGGGGAGGGTGAAGCAAGAAAGGAAAGGGGAAGAGGGCGGGTCCTGTCCAGCGGGCCGCCACCACAGCCCCCGACCCGACGGCCCTCCCTCTCCTCTCGCCACCCCTTTCGCGTCCCCAGCCACCACTAACCCACCCACCCACACATATACACGCACACACACGCGCGTTGGATAACGCCTCTGGGTCTTCCTTTGCGCTCCCCCTAACCACCCTTCCTTCCTCTCCCTTTCCCCCTTTGCTTCATTTCCGGAAAGTTCAGCCCGCCCGCTCCCATGTGCGTAGTCGCTGGCCGAACACGTTTTGTCGTACGTCTGCGAATGCACTCCATAACTCTCGTTCCACCGCATTCCACCCCCAGCCCCCCCCCCCAGCCCCCCCCCCCTATCGGCCCTCGGTATCCCCCCCTTTTCCGCACCATCTCACCCTCCTTCTGTGCCGCCCGTTTGAGTGCATTGATAAGGGCACTTTTCCCCGTGTTGGGAGCCCCCGCCACCATCATCAGGCTCAGGTCGGGGTGAGAGGCGGAGGACGATGAGGACGAGGGGGCCGAGGCCGAGGGGGGGCAGGCGGGGCTGTACTGGGTTTGTAGCCAGTCCAGCACCGCGTCTAGCACCTGCAATGCCGATGGGTGTGTGCATGTGCGTACGTACGTACGTATTTATGTGTATGTACGCACGTACGTACGTACGTACGTATGTATGTATGTATGTTGTAACCAATCTGATCCAGAAGCAAGAACCTTACTCTACTCTCCAAAACACACCTATCTGTAACTCCAAACCTCATTATCTACAACTGCAAGTCTCATTCCATGAGATATATAAAAGATGCAAAATTCACTGCAAATCGCTGCAAATCTTATTCCACGGATTCCCCACTCCATGAAATCTGTAACGCACTAACTGTAAGTGTAGCTTTCACCGACCCATCAGGTCATCATCTCCACCGACATCTTCATCTCTCCCCTCTCACCCTGCCCGCGCTGCCCTCCCTGGTGGCCACGCAGGGAACTACCACGTGGCCCTGGGACTGAAGCAGCGTGCAGGCGGCCTGGAGGTCGGAGGACGGCGCGGGGGGAAGGGGGAATTGTATGGTATGGGGGGTAAGACGAACCATTGGCGAGTGGAGCAGATACCAGGGATAGACGGATAGTCCAGGAGGAGAGACAGATACTGCATCAGGAATGTTTAAAAGATACCGACCAGCTGTGATTTTGGTGGTGGTCATCGCGGCGACGTGGCCAGCTAGCGAAACGAGTGTGTCTGAGCTGCCGAGTCCAAGGAAGGAAAGGCAACACAGCGAAATGGCTACCTGGCCGCCGAGATGTAAGGAAAAAAATGATGAATCCATCGGGGCCAGAAAAGTCAGGAAAAGGCTGCAAATGTCCAAAGTTGGAAACTGAACTGCTGTAAACCAAAGCAGCGACGCGACTGCGCGCAATTTACCGACGGAAGGAGGGGGGGATCGGTGCAAGAAATAACTGCGGGGTCCGCTGCCAACAGGAACGGGGGTTACAAATGTTTTGAGAGAAAGGGACAGCAGAGGAGGCTGGAGGGGAATTCCTATGGAAATTGTACGGCAGTACATACGGTGGCGACGGTGCCGTACATGTATTTACCTTGGTGGCTGTGTGATCCGCTAGGTCGATCTTGTTGAGGACTATCAGGCGCCGCTTCCGAGGGGCAAGGCGGGCAATATCAGGGTTGGCGGAGGAGAGGGGCAACTGGAGGGGCGTGACGATGGTGAGGTTGAGGGTAAGGGTGAAGGTGAGCGTAAGGGTGAGGTAGGCGTGTGGGTAACGGGTCGGCGGCACGCCGCAAGGATGGAGGAGTTGCGGACGTACACGTAAGCGGCAATGGAAAGGATTTGTGAGTGACGGGATAACGCATTCAACGGTAGTTGCAACGCATGACGTGGCGTCTTGGGTTTATGATGTGTGGAGGCGCGCCCCGTGGGTCACCGCGTATATAACCAGTGGAGCGTTGACTAAAGTCACAGGCCTCAGGCAGAGCAGGAATGAACAGGTATGGTTTCTTTACGGGTAGATGTAAATGGGTGACGCTTTCAACTCCAGCTGGGTTTGCCAGGCACCATGCGGATTTAAATAGTTGGACCCACCCGTGCGTCACGGACTTCAACCAGGACGTCGATCATCTTTATTCGCTGCTCCATTAGCTTCAAGGCTTTGGCCATATGGCCGGGAAACCAGCTGTAACGAACCCCACCCATCCTGCTTGGCCCCTCACGCTACTCCGCAGACTAGACTTTATATCGCAAGCTTCTCACATGTTATGGTGTTACCAAAAGGATCAGTAGCTTTTTCCTCGTGGCATTTTGGACGCGCAAGTTTTGCAGTTCCGAACCTGCCTTGCCTGCCTTGTACTGCAACTGGCCACTAACTCAACAAGCTCAGATTGATTTGCGTTAAGAGCGAGCAGATTCAAGCTGAACTGCTTCCCTTGCGCGATCTGTTTATTTGGTATCAGATGCCCACGCAAACCATGACTCTCGATTGGGCATAGTGCGGTCAGGAAAGTTTGCGTGTATGATCATATCCAAACGATCCATCACCTCTAGACTGTAGGTATCCTTAGTCAACGATTTCTGAAGCCAACTGCTGGCGAACGAATGAGCGGACAGCAGCCGCAATCTGCCTGGCCGCAGCCCGCATCCGGCTATGCGCCATATGCTTCACCACAGCAGTCAGCGCCAGGCGGCACGCAACCGCAGCAGTGGCAGCCGCAGCCCGCATCGTCGTATGCACAGCCCCAAGGTTCGCAGCAGCCCTACTATGGCCAACCTCAAGGACCTCAGGCTTCGTATGGGCCGCCCACGGGGACCGCACCTCAGCCCCACTCGGGGTACGCGGCCCCCGCCTACTCCGCTTACCCGCAGCAGCCGCAATATCCTGCCCACGGTCAACAACCATACACGCAGCCCAGCCAGCCTCCCCAGCAGCAGCAGCAACAACAACAGCAGCAGTATATGTACAGCCAGCCATACGCCCCTTCTTACCCGCAGCAACATCAACAACAGCAACCGCAGCAGTCGCAGCCACAGCAGTCGCAACCACAGCAACTGCAGCCACAGCAAACGCAGCCGCCACAGCAAACGCAGCCGCCGCCGCAGCAGCCAGCAGCGGGCGGAGAATACTACCGCCAGTCGTCTTTCAGGCCCCCAGCAGCCAAGGTAAGGGGCGGCCGCGTCCCTGCTTTAGACCTGATCTGTCCGCTCGCCGTGCCCTTGGCCATTTACTTAAAGCGGGTTTCCCCGCTGTTCATCTCACCTTGGTGTTCCGTCGCCTTCCTACGCCCTCACATACTTTGTGGCTCCGCCTAGCAGGACTTGCCACCGCTGCTGGCCCCATGGCCTGTGACCTCTCCCGATATCACGTTGTGTAAACATAAGAGAGCTCTCGGCATTCCTCTTTGTCGTGTTTCCAATTCCTCCTTGGACCGACCCATCAGACGTGGGTCGGCGCTGTGACCAGCCTCATCCCGCCCAACTACGGCATCGTGGACGGAGACTCTTTCTACGTGAACGCGGTGGTGTCCGGGCAGCTGCCGCAAGTGGGTGACTGGGTGGAGGGATGGTCGTGACTGAGTAATGATGACCCTCTATCGCAGGGGGGCCCTGAGGCTGGGGCTCGGTACGGGAAGTGAAGGGATGCGCGCTAGAAGAGAAGTTTTGAGGCCGATGGTGGCGGGCTGGAGTATTTGAGGCGAGCATGGAATCGTCCATGGAATCGTTTTGGCTGGGATGTGTGCTGACTTGGACTAAGGGCGGAGGGCGGCTTAGGGAAACAGAGCGCGGCGCCTTGCCGTTCATGGCAAGACGGCAACGGCTCACCAGCAGTGTTCCAAGCACAACCCAGATGAACCCAAATCAGGATTGACACATGATAACCCGCTTGCTCACGCCCACGCCTGCAGGTGGGCCATCGCGTTCGCTGCGAGGCCATTCCTAACACGGACGGAGGCCAGTACGCGTGGAGGTGCACTTTCGTGGAGCTGGATAACGGTGAGGAGCCGCCAGCGGGCTCGGAAGCTGCCGCCGCCGGCGGCAGCGGTTCCGCTGTCGCGCCTGCAGGCGGCGGCGGCAGCTCCCTTGCCGCCAACGCCCGCAGCGGAAACCGCGGACCTGCAGCGAATCGTGCCTACGGATCTATGGCCCGCGCCGGCTCCTCCGGTCCTGGCGGCTCCGGCGCCGGAGGTGGCGGTGGCAGCTCCGGCGAGAAGTCCAAGTACAACTCCGCGCCTCCGCCGATGGTCTCCTATACTGCCGATGTGGCGATGGCGTTGGCCGCCAACGCCGTGGAGGGCTCAGGTAGTGCCGCTACCGCCATCGCGGAGCCGCCGCCGGTGCTCAAAGCGGCGCCGTTCGCCAAGCCGACCCCGGAACTGACAGATGAGGAGCGGCGTCGAGCTGAGAGTGCCGTACAGCAGCTGGCGCAGTACGGCGACCCGTCAGGCGTGGGCGCGCGGCTTCTTGCCAAGATGGGTTTCGGAGCGGCGGAGGGCAGCAAGGGCGGCCTGGGCCGCAATGAGCAGGTGTCGCAGGCGGGGTGGGACTGAGGCCGGGAAGACGTCTGGTGGGAAGGGGGATTGCGAGGCATCGGGCCCTGACCGGAACCCTTGATTCTTCAAGGCCTGCCGGCGAATCCGTTTGCCACTATCAGGGTGGCACCACCTGCTGATGGCTTTGAACTGATGCATCGAGCAGCCCCCAGGTCATGTTTCCGGACTCGGTGCCACTCGGGAGCCCCCCGCTGTACAAACTCCGCCATGGCTACTCCCGGGAGCTCTGCTTGTCAACTGTCCCATCCATAAGGTTCCTCCACTTGTTCTCCGGCGTATCTCCGGCGTAAGTTCCCTTGTCCATTTCCCTGAATGCCTTTCCCAGGGCATCGCCGCACCCGTGGATCCAGTGGGTGTGCGCGGCAACATGGGCCTGGGCTTCAGCTCGCACCAGCAGCAGCAGCAGCAACAACAGCAGCATCAGCAGCAGGCGGCGGCGCAGGCGGCAGCACAGGCGGCCGCGGCGGTGGTGCAGCAGCTGGCCGCTGCGCAGACTCACTGGCCGCAGGCGCGTCCGGACCGGGGCAGCCGGCGCGGATGGGGACGCGCGCGGAATGTGGAGTCGGATCGGGACCGCGACCGGGAACGGGACCGTGAGCGGGACAGGGATCGAGATCGGGATCGAGATCGGGATCGGGACCGAAACCGGGATCGGGAACGTAGCCGACGAGCGAGATCCAGATCGAGGTCAAGATCGAGTTCCAGCTCTAGGTCTCGATCCAGATCTAGATCCAGGTGCGTTGTGCGGACAGAGTTGGCAGGTGCAGGGGACCAGCCTAATGCGGGATGCCATTGCTGCTTCACACCAGGAATTTGTCGATTTTGAGGTATCACAGACGTCGGTTTAACAGTGAATCAATCAAGAGGGGATCTGTCATGATGCCAAAATAATGGCCCGGCCCAACGGGAGATGGTTAAGAGACAGGTGAAGCCCAGCCCACGCCTGGCATGACAGGGGCTTAGGAGCGGCCTAACAGGTGACTGTTGGTCGAAGGAGGGTCGTGCGCGCGCGAGATGGTCCCACCCAGCAGGAGGGTGTACGTTTCTCATTGCCTGTGTCACCCCCACGGCCATCCCTCCTTCCAACCATCCAAGCGTTTGCTTCCGCCCGTCCGCCTGCTGCCGCTGCTGCTGTTGCCCGCAGCTCTCCCAGCCGTAGCAGCACCTCGACAAGCTCGGACTCCTCCGGCAGTGACCGCAGTCGCAGCCGAAGCAGGATCACCTCGCCTAAAGGTGGCGGCGGTGGCACTGCCGCCGCCGCCACCACAGCCCCCGCCGCTGCCCCTGGCGCCGGCAGCGCAGCCGTGGGCACAGCCACCGCGCCCATTCCTGCAGCCGCAGGTGGCGGTTCCGGGTCCTCCTCGCTTGGGCGGTATGCGGTGCGGCCGCCCAAGTTCCATACGTGGGAACGTAGCCGGGGGGTGGCATCTGTTAGCAAACGCTACAAGCGGCTGTACATACCCTCGGACTTTAGCAGGTGGGACGAGGGGCTGGAGTTCGGTTCGGTTTGGTTACAACTTATAAGGGGGCTAGGCCTGCCTGCCTGCCCTAATGGCGTGACAGTTTTCGGCGTGCAGATGTGCGCGACTGTTTGGGGTTGTACCCAAACAGGGGCTCGGTTTATACCCGCGGGAGGGTTGGGTGTTGCGTGTGTTGGCACCTGGGCAAGAATGCGCCCCGGGGGACGTTAGGGTTTTAGGGTTTTAGGGTTAAGAATAGGGTTAAGAATAGGGTTAAGAATGCGCCCCGGGGGACGTTGCATTGCGGCACCTGACGGCAGTGAGGCCTCTCGAGGCAGGGTGGAGACAAAGCGCGGCGGAGAGTGAAAAGTAGAGAGAATGGTTCGGCTGGATGAGAATGGTGCGCTTCAGGACAGAATTGTCCCGGCGGTCCAGATTGTTATGTCATGCTTTCCTGTACTTATGAATGATGTTGGTGGCCCGAGTCCCTTAATCGCGTGTCCCCGCCTCACCCCTCCTTTCCCCATGCTCTTCCTTTCTGTTCTGTGATATCCGACACAGACTGGAGGCCTCCTGGCTCGACACTCTACCCGAGCACGCTCCCTTGCCGCTGACACAGCCCATCGAGTTCATTTTCACTTCTTCAGCTGCAGCACCAGTTCCGGCGGCTGCTCAAGGCGGCGGCAACACAGCCGCTGCTGCAGGCACCAGCGATGTCGCAGTGACAACGGCAGGGGCGGATGCGGCAGATGGTGCCGCGAGTGGTGGTGCCGCGGCGGCGGCAGCAGGGCCAGCACCGCGGCGTGAGCCGTTGAGTGCCGCGGCGGTGGCGTCAGGCAGACGGTGGAGTGTGCGGGTGATGCTGCTTAGTGGCGTTCCTGAGCAGGTGCTGTGCAATTGTGTAAAAGGATGCTGTGCAATGGGGGGGTTGGGAAATTAGGGGCTTGCCGTAAATGTGTGATCGGCGGATTTCATCTGTCCCAGAGCGGCTCCACCGCTGATCCGGTGGCGTCGCGCCCTCGGCCACTTCCCTGTGGCGGCTACCTCTTCCGCGGCTGAGTGTTCCGCTGCATCGTCGCCCGCACACACACACATACACACTCACGAACTATGTTCGTCTTTGATATGACTCCCCGCGCCGTGAGACATTGCCGTGACATCGCCGCTATCAGCATATCTAATCGGGCGTGCTGTAGCAGACGGCACATCTAAATACACACATGTTTTAACTCCCCACTTCGCTTTCGGGCACCTCGTAGGCACTCTACGCGGATGATGCGCAGGCATACCAGGTGCGTGAGAAACGGAGGGATGGCAGGGAGGTGGGAGGACGGGGCAGGGGTTTCTGCGGCCTGGGCCGACCTCCGGCTGTTTTTTGCGCATATGCCGTTACAGGACGCTTTCGCTTCAGAGCAGAATGGTGATATAGTAACGGTAGACAACACTAAAGTATAGGTGAATTGCGTGGCTGGTGACTGCATGATGTCCTTGCGGAACTGAGCGAAGCCAATCTACGGACTCGAGTAGCATGACAGCGGCATTGCTTCCGCACGACTGCGCTCGTAGGCAGCATCTCTTGTCGCAACGGCGGATCTATTAACGTATATCTATCTTTTTCCGCGCTTGCGATTTCAGTCTTAGCATTCCCAACCGCCTACTTCTATTCCACGGTGTATGACCATCGCCCCACACGCACATTCTGCACTCTACCTGCCGCAGCACCCCCTCCGGAAGATGCGTCTCCTGGTCCAAAAGCGTACTCACCATCACCACCACACCAGCGGCAGGGGCGCCAGCGGCGCCGGAGGTGGCAGCAGTAGCGGTGGCGGCAATGAGGTTGGCGCCGTGGGCGGTTGCTGGGAGCCAGTCGACGGGGGCCACCCCGCTCGGGACCCGGCAGCTCTGGTGGCGACGGCCGTACGCACCTTCCGACGGGCCACTGGCGTGGACCTCAGCCCTTGCACTGAGGTAGGCAATGCCGCGGTTGCCAGCGAAACCCACCAACACCGAAACCACCAAGACCACCAACACCCTTCCACACCAACAGCACCATTGCTCATCACCACCATTACTGTAACACCCACTATTGCCAGCACCAAAACCAGACCACCGTGCGGTTTAACAAAACGCAGTGGGTTCGCTTCGCGGAGGTGGTCTACTTGCGTGCGGCGCCGTCGGATGGATCTGGATCGGCACCTGGATCTGGATCTGGATCGGGCCTGGTAGAGGAGCGAGTGGTGCTGATGGTGCCGGTAGACGCAGTGGCGGCCGCGCAGCCCAACGCGGCGGCAGTGGAGGCCATCGCCAGGGCGCAGGTGCGCGTCTCCGCACGTGTTTCGTGCGACCTTGTCCGCGCGTAAGCATGTCAGCATGTAGGCGTGTGTGTGGCCCATGTGTTTTGCGCCATGTGGGAAATGGGGCCTGGGGAATTTAGGGATTCGACCCAAACCCGGAAGGGGCATTTGAGGAGGGAGCGCATGTTTAGGGTAGCCGGAGGAACGGCCCGGCCGCTGTCAACGCCGCCCCAATTTGGTTACTGAGATTCGTCACTTACGGGGAATTGGCGTCGGGTGATGAGCCCATGGGCCCCCTGAGCGGAGCAGACAAGGACGTGTCTTGATTAGGCAGCTTTTTCTAGTCCTCTGGGCTGCTGAGTTACGTCGGGGAAATGGGGTGTTTTCAGTCCTCCACCCCATGCCTTGCTGAGCTGCCGCCCTGCCGCTGTTTGGACCACTTGTGCCTTGCCTTGCCATGTTGGCCTTTCTTGGTGACCTTGCAGTCAGCATTACTCAGCATGTCTTTATGAGTAGATACGGCGGATGGTTACGCGCGCCCGTTTTCCCTTTGCGCAAGAAACCCTTTGACCAAGCCCATCCAACTACCTTTCACAGGACGCGGTGTTTGGGGAGGCGAGGGCACGCACGGAGGCTGAGGCGGCGGAGGCGGCGGGGAGGGCGGCAGCAGAGGCGGCGGCGGAGGCTGCTCGGCGGGCTGTGACCGCCGGCGGGGAGGACTCCATCCTGGACCCCGCCAACATGACGGTTGTTCAGTTGCAGGTTAGAGAGGGCTCCCGGCGTGAGACGAGCGTCAACCAAATGACGGGGTTCGAGGAACATGCCGGGAAGTAGGAAGTACACATCAAAACCAGCCCCGTGAGATGCCAGGGGGGATAGTGCGCGAGGCACAGTTCTTAAGTAACGCTGCCACACAAGTACACCGTTCTTGGTTGATGTGCAGGCTTATCTTTTCTTTAAGCAATCCCATCACGTGCTCATCCTAACCCATGCCATCTACAGGAGGAGCTTGCTAAGCGAGGTCTCACGGATGGGGCCGTAAAGAAGTGGAATCCGCTACATGGCAAGAAGCCGCTGGTGGACAAACTGCAGGTGCGGGTGGGGACTACGAAATGGGACAAGACGGGTCCGGGACCGGGACCTGGTGAGGCAGGGCAGGGCAGGGCAGGGCAGAAGGCCTTAAAACAGGCATCTATGCCTGGAACCCAAAGGGAATGGACGGACCAAGGCTGTGTTTTGTGTTTTGTGTATGTGGGAGGAAGGCCCGCAATCGGAGGAACCCGAGCAGGGCCTTTGTACTGTGGCTGTGGCTTCCCTGAGGTATCGTCGCCCAGTGGGTGCACGGTCGCGCGGTCAGCAGGGGCTTTGCGAGCCGCAAGCCTTGATTTGATAGAGCCTGGGTATAAGGGTCTTGGGGTAGGGTAGGGACGGAAAGAGGCCTATGACGTGGCCCTGGATTAGAACTGAATGCGAGGCGGTGGGAATGTGCCCTGGAAATGGACCCTCAGGAGTATTTGGATCGCCGTCGGGCCGAGGTGGCGTCCAGTGAAACAGAAGAGGGGCTGCTGGTGCGGGCAGCGGTGGAGGCGCGCGGGGCTGCGGAGGCGGCAGCGACACGTGTACGGGATGCCCGCGAGGCGCTGGCGGCGGCACAGCGTGAGGCGAAGGAGGCGCGTAAGCTGCTGGCCTACCCGCCTGTGGTGGTAAGTGGGTGACCGATTCGGGTCTCGGCTCGGCCTCGGGAGAATGCTGGTATGGCACGGTAGGAGGAATTTGGATCGGGTACGGGTACGGGTCAATGGTCCTTCAGAACTGGCGTCGTGCTATGAGCTACGGCCATTTAAATTATCCTTTAAAGCCTCATGTGGGATCATGGCGCAGCTCTTGGAGCATTACCAACGTAGCTTACATTACCTTTTTCCGCCCACCCGCGCTCTCTGGTGGTCCACAGGACACAATGACGTTTACGCAGCCGGTCCGCGGTGGCGGCGGTGCTGCCCCCCGAGTCACCCTGACCAGCTACAACCTGGAGCAGCTGCTGGAGTACGGCGAGGATGACACGAGGGAGGCCACGTTTGAGGTGTGTGGTTCGGCGAGGCGGTGTGGTTGGTCTTTTACATCGCTGCTGTGCGGCGGCCTCATTGGGACGCATCTCCTCTATTTCCCATCCTCTTCTTCGTCCTTCCCCTCTTCCCCGGGGGTGCTTTCGGGAACACGTCTGGGAGGTAACGTCTGGGGTCGGTGCCGTCTTCAGGTTCCCACCCCATTCAGTTGGCCGGACTGCTCACGGTTGGTTGTTTACGTTCGGTTGTAAGTTGGCGTCTCGTCGTTTTGCGGTCATAACGTGCAGCGCACGACGATGCCGCCCGACGTGCGAAAAGTCAGGAGTTTCCATAAAACCCTAAAGCCCCCAAACCCGAGAAGATGATTAAAGGCTCCTTATTTTGTACCTGCACGTATTGATGTGCCAGACACCATGTATGTACAGGACATGCACATGTCCCTGTGTGCTTGTGTGCTCGTGTGAGGTTGCGTTTGCGGGGTTAATGGTCCTTCCCGCCACTTTTGCATTTGGTTTCTACGCAGGTCTCCGTCTTCGTGGAGCTGTTCCGGGAGATGCTGCAGCAGCGGTACGGCAGGGCGCTGCTGCGCGCCCTCGCAACACTGCTGCCTCAGCCGGCTATCACCACTACCGCCACAACCACGACGATTATCCCTGCGGCGCGTGGTGGTGGTGGAGCCACCGACGCCGCCACCGCCGCCGCCGCTACCACCGCCGTCGCCGCTACCACCGCCGCCACCGCTACCACCGCCGCCGCCGCTACCACCGCCGTCGCCGCTACCACCGCCGTCGCCGCTACCGCCGCTGGCCCCGGGTCCACAAGCGGGTGAGCTTTATCCATTCCAATGCCAAGATGGCGCCGTGATATTCCACCACCATGTCTACCGGGGTTGGTCTTTGCTAAGACCAGCAAAGCGCCGGACCCCAGCCGGGTCCTATTACTGTGGTTACCATTCACTGGTATATGAGTGTCGGTCATTTCCAACAGTCTTGCTCTTTTGCGGGTGCTGGCCTTATTACGTGGGCTCGGCTGGTGCATACTGGTCTGACACGTGCTGGCCTTGTCAAACGTGTACTGTGCACAGCTGCACTGAAACTCCCTTTTTATTGAAGAAGGCTCCACAAAAAGTGCCCGCGGGGAGATGTGGTGTCCCGTCCCCTCCGCCGAGTGTCCGTGATCCTAACTGGTAGCCTTGCGCGTGCTCGCATGTGTTTACGTGGCGTCCAGGTCGCTATGTCCAGGGAATCCTGAGAGCGTGCGTACCTGGTCATCTATGAGATGCCGGGTATCGCCTTCAAGGTTGTATATTTGCACACACGCACACACTCTCTCTCCCTCTCTCTCTAAATCTACCATCCATATCTGCGCCCTCTTTAAAATGCCCCTGCCATGCCTTTCCCTGCCAGTCGCGACTCCGCTGGGAAAGGACCGGGCGATGTGGTGATGACGGGGGCCTCAGACGGGGAGGTTGAGGTGCCGGGGCAGAACGGCGTACCCGGGGGCCCTATGGCGACGCCGCCCGATGAGGACCAGGACGGGCCGGCGCCTGACGGCGTGGGTAACGGCCTTCCCTCCAAGGACATGGAAACTGACGGGGTGGCTGGCAAGCGACGACTGTCGGGCGCCGGCGGCGGGGACGATGCGGCCGCGGCCGCGGCAGTCCAGGAAGGGTCGTCGTCAGGCGCTAAGCGGTCGCGTCGGGAGGTGCAGATAGAAGGTATGGCCGGCGGAAAGGGTGACGTGAGATGGGGCGTGTGGTCCTACTGGGATATGTCGGCGGTAGTTGCTGCAGAGCCATTGGATTGATGCGTGTTCTTGTCGTCGGCTCCCAACACATACTCCTCGACGGCTCCCCAACAACTTCCGAACTGTGCCTTATCTTCCGCTTCGCTGTCCCGTCTTTTGGCCCCCGCGCCACCGTGGAACCCAGTTGCCGGCGGTGACGGCCATGCCGCCTCGCCTTCGGCGGCGCAATCCGCCGGCGCTGCTACTGCTTGCGCGACTGTTGCCAGCTCCTCCTCCCTGGTTTCGGAGCCTTTCCTGGCCGTGTGCCGAATGTTCGACGAGCGGTGCGCGGGCTACATTGACGCGGAGGATTTGGAAGAGATCATTTACATGACCGCCGATAGCATATCACGTGAGTTGTCGGACGTAATACGACAAGAGTCGTACAACCGGCACGGCTGTGCTCAGCGTAGCTGGGGAGAGGGTAGTGGGGAGGTCTAGGGAGACGAAAGGGGAAGGGGGTGCATGTAGCGCAGAGCCAGGAGAGGGAGAATGTCTCGTGAAGATGATGGGTGATAGGATGGGTTTGATGGAATATTGGTGGCAGATGCATCAGCAGGGTGTGCCGGTGGTTTCGCTATGGATGGCGTGGACGAGACCCACGCGTAGGCCTCACTCCTGCATGTGCCCTTCCCGCAGCACATAAGCACACCTTACCGGCGCTGACATTTCCGTTCCCCCTTTCCTCCCCTCCCCCCTTTCCCTCCCTGTCCCTCTCCCGTTCCCTCTCCCCCTGTCCCCTGGCTTCCGCCGCTTACCCGGCACCCGCTCGTCCTCCTCCCCTGTCCTCCCTCATCGACGGCATCACCTGGGTCTTCTGATGGGCGGGTGGGCGGCCGGGTACGGTTGCCGCCCCTCCCGTGCTGCCGCTGCCGCTGGCTTCGATTGCCCTGCTTCCTTGCGCTTTGGCGCTCCCCTTCCCGCCCTGCCCTCCGCCTGTGCCGCCCCTTGTGTGCTCGCCCCCTTGGCCCCTCCCCTCTGCTGCCCCTCCGCGCCGTTCCTCCTCCCGCCTTCCTTTTTCCCGCTCCTCTTTGTCCCCCGTGCCCGGCAGGTCGACGTGTGCAGGCCGTGGTAGACCAAGCCACGGGAAGACGTGGAAGATTCAGGTGCCCGAATTTCCCTTCCCTCCTGGATCTTTCTTCGCACGTCGCTCACCCGCAACATTACAGACACAGCCTTTCCCTTGCCGTCCCTCCTGCTCCTCCTCTTTTACCTCACGGATTTTCTCATATACGTCGGGCGTTCCGCCGTCTTGCAGACCACCTCTCTCCCTCACCTCGTCCTCGTCCAACTAGGGCTTTTCCCCCCGAGCGCACGGCACCCGGAGATTCCCAATCTCCCATATTGCCATTCACGGAAAGGACCGGCAGTGCTCATGTTCCAATTTCCTCGCCTTTGGCCTCGAACCAATGCAACCCCAAAAGGCGGAATACATGCAACGTCTGCGCCCACGAAAGGGGGAGGAAATTGTGTCCTCCCCTTTCTTAGGTCCGCTCTTGGATTGCTGCTGCTACGGGTCCTTTTTCCGCATCCACAATTATCACAGCATAACAACATCGTCGGCCGCTACCCGCTACCCGCCTGACCCCTCCGGCCTTTTCATCCAAGCCTTTGCGCCTGGAACTCCTTTTCCCCTCATCCTCTCCTTCTCCATCTTCAGTTACACGGATCATGCGTCGCTCGTTGTACCGCCGGCGCCGGTGCCGGAGCCGGAGCCGTCATCGGCGGGCAGCCCTGCAGCTGGCGCGGGTGTCGCGTCCGCCGCGGACGGCTGTGTTGGCATGGTATCGGTGAACGGCTCGATGGTGGATGTAGCCAAGCTGCGAGCCAGATTGGTAAGGCGGCAAGGAAGGAGGAATGGGTGAGGGAGGGGCAGCGACGGAGAGGAGGGTGCTTCGCGATCCACGACACACGGGTGGTCTTTTCGCGGGCCGGTGACTAGTGAGAGTTTCCATGCCCTGCTTCCTGCGGACCTTTTCGACCCGCCGACATGGAGTGCATCCCAACCCCACCATTTCGCATTGCCTTGTACCTCCCATCCCCTCTTTTCCTCCCGCCGTCCTTCTTTCCCTTCTTGCTTTTCCCACGTTGGCAACCCCTTGCTTTTCCCACGTTCTGGCTCCGGTTCCTTAGGCGGCGAGTGAGGCGGAGAGGAAGGGCCTGTCGCTCAACTTACAACGAATGGAGGTGCAGGTGGGCCGGGTGGTGCTGTAAAACTGGGAAATGAGGATGAGGTGGATGTGTGGGTATCCGAGTGTTCCGGGCTTCATGACGCGGGAGAAGAGGGAGCACGGGAGCAGCTAGGGGAGCATGGGCTATACATCGGGGCTAGTTGTGATTACAGCTGATAGGTCTGGATGGATCTGGGTCTGAGAGTGTGTTGGGAGTTTGACTGGGAGTGATTGTGGAAGAAGTGTGTGATAGGAAAGGATGATGGTCACGGGATGATTGGGCAAGGGCGATTGGGGTGCGGGAAGGAGACACGGGAGGAGGGTAACGTGCAGGAGGTGAGGTGGAGTCCTACGGTCATCACTGGGCGAGTAGGTTGGGGGAGAGATACTTCAGGGAGAAGCAAGTGGGCAAACGGCGCAACAGCTTTCACTTCGCACCCATTAATAACCCTTGCTTGGCAGGCTTGCAGCTCAATGCCTCAGCCTCCGAACGCCGAGAAGAAGAGAGAAAAAGCTGTGCCTCGTGCCAGCACCCATATGGCACTCACCTTGCGCTGCGTGTCGGTGCCGATATTGGTACCTCTCCTGGTTCTGCCCGGGCCCCACCCTTCAGGTTTCTGAGTCACGGCGCCGGGAGGCCGCCCTGGCTGACCGCGTGGCGGGCCTGCGCGGTGAGGTGGCGGCGCTGCAGGCGCGACTGAATCTGTCCAGCGCGGGAAGGGCCTCGGTGGACGCGGCGTTCAGCTCGTGAGTGGACTCGAGGGACAGGTGGAAATGGTTTAGGCGCTTTGGTGAAGGATGGGGTGTGCGCGGAGAGTTAGGTAGCTGCGGAGGATTGCGATGGTGATGTTTTTTCATTTTCTGGCACTTGGTCGCAGCACTTCCATTGCCAACTTCACAAATGTTTTTCCACGTCATGACAATTCCAGCTGCCGTTGCTACCTGATTTCATGCTCTCACCGCTCGTTTCCAGGGTGCTATCCGAGGTGCAGACGGCGCAAGCCCGGTTGGCAGCCGCCGCTGCGCTGCTGCAGGAGCACGGCTTCGGGAGCTCTGCGGGGGTGGGATCTGTACCTGCTGCTGTCATGAAGGTGGAAGCTGTTGCAGGGACTTAAGGCCGTGCGGACGGCGCATGACCAAACAGCAGGCAGCTTAATGCTTTTGCTCCAGGTCTGGGACATCGGTTCGGATCGGGGGCTGCTACTTTTGCATATTGCTTTGATACTTTTGAACCGGCGCAAAAAAGGCAAAATCAATATCAGAACGATGCAGGGGGGTCACAGCTTCTGGCATCGGTACTACTTGTCGGTGTAGTTGATGGATCTAAATAGTTGCTTGCCGTTAGACCTGGGGTGCTGCAAGTGCTGCTTTGAGATTTGTGGCCGCGCAAGCTCGCAGCAGAATTATTCTGCGTACATCCATGGCATTGGTAACGGTCGCCATCCAGAATCGGAGGCTGGCGGAAGGATGGCCACGAAGTTAGGTCTTCGCACACCCTTTCCTGGATGCCCTTATTTGGCTGCAGACTCTCAGCACAACTGTAATCACGGCATACCACCGCCGCAGCCATCATATTCATAAGCCGTCCTAGCTTACTAATCGTTACATACGGACGGGACTCGCAACGGGACAAAGGCGCTACAACTGCAAGCAATAACCCAATGGGAACGAGTCCTTATTGATTTGGAGCTCGGAACAGATAAGCTAAGACGGGCTAATCTGAAGCCTGTCTAAGGTCAACACAATGAAAGTAGTCATGGATGCTAATTAAACGCGAAACAAAGTGTACCGCCGGAAAGGGATTCGCTATTGGTCTTGGCTAACTGCCATATCATAACCCACCAGCCAAGCGCAAGCCGATACGGCTGGCGGCATTCGCTGCGAAGGATGCCGAAGGAGGGAATTCAGAACCATAACGTCTTTCGTGAAGCGCAACCATTATCCGCGCGTTCATTACCGTGAACACAACCGGCTTAAACCATCTCAATGCCGTAGCGGCGAGTCTCTTACTGCTTTGCAAACAACACTTAAGGAAGAAGACGGACCAATTGAAGTCCAAAATCCACAGTAGATTTTAGGACAGGACATACGGCAATTCCCGCAGTGTCCCGACTTCACGCTGACGGTGAACGGCACTCGTACCGGCTCGTACCACTTGCGCTGATCTGCCTTGCCCTCCCCACAAGTTCTGCCGCTCTGCAAACTGCGCAAGATACCGTCGTAAATGCTCCAATCTGCACCAGCCATCAACGCTGCAATAATACCGCGTTTCTCGACTAATTGATAGAAAGCTCATTCCCTGAATGACTCCTCCGTGTCAAACCAATTGGAAGCATTAATAGTGGCACGTAACACATACGTCAGAACCCCACTGCGCTGCGCACTCAAATCGCAAAGTCACGGAAAATGCAATACCATATTCTTGCCAACGGACGTTCCAAGATAATCGTACATACGACTTCCAAACTGCCAAAAATATAGCGCTACAATGTTGTTGAAAAACTCAGTAAAGCCGAACATGGGCATGAAATTAGGAAATACATCGTGTCGTTTCTTCCTAACCACAGGAATTCAAGGGACGGGCCACAAGCATTGACACTGCCACAGTCCCCCCCACCACATTCACTGTAAGAACATTGAGCAACGCACCTTTGGCTCTCCTGCCTCTCCTCTTGTCCACCCTGCCTTTTTGCGGAACTCTGCCGCTTCCATTCCATGCACTGTTCTTCCATAAGCTTCGCGAACCTCTCCAGAACCATTCGTCGTCCAGGCGCCTGCTGTCTTTTTCCTCTCACCTTCCTGCGTCTACACGGTACTTGACATATCAGCCACCACGTCGGTTTTCCTGTACTCTCGCAACGACGAGTAAGGCCTCCAAAATCCGGTCCAACCTCCTCTCTGTCCATCGGCCACGCGTCCAGGGCTGGGTGGACCATCACAAAGCTTCCCCTTTGCCACTTTTCCTTTCTCAATCGTCCATGCTGGAAGCGGAGCTTGTAGACGACAACACCATCCGATCCCTCCGCGAAGTCGCCACTACCTCCTGGTACCGCCGCCAGGTGCGAGCAGCACGAGCAGCTCGCGCCGCCAAGTCCGCCACACCGCGGCTCTCCCGGTCTCCTGCTGCAGCCCCATTCGCCGCCTGTTGCTTCTGACGGTCGCGGGCCTGGTTGGCGTCCTGGTAAAACCTGCATTTAGGCCGCCAAGGATGGGCCCAGGTGGGCTGCATGGCTAGATAAATGCCCTGCTAAAATCCAAGGTTATGCGCGTCAGGGCCAGGCCAAATAATATGCACTGATGCCTTGATGGCAGAATACAACGACTTCAGATGGGAGCGCCCATGCTGCCACTTAATGGCCGAAAATCCCTCCTGGCCTGCCCTGCCTGCTGCCGGTTGCCCCGCCAAAGTTGGCAGCGTTGCTCCAAAAACGCCAGCCAGTGGAAGGGGAGGATGTTACAGGCGCAGCTGCCGCCTCCACACGCCGCTGGATGTCCGACTGTCGTCGGGTCCAGGCCAAGCTTGCCTCCTGCAAGGCGGCAGGAAACACCAGTCGGGCGTGCGGTCTATTGCACCCGTGTTGCGATGTGGATAATGAAGGCGTGAGGGAGTGGAAGTTTAGATGGGTGCCCTGTTGCGGGTAGGAAGGCACCGGAAGCACGCCCAAGGGAGGAAAGGAAGAGGAGAGCAAAGGCACAACGGGTTTACTAAAAGGGGGTTGCTGCTGTTGGAAATGACCGACACTCATATACAAGCGGAATGTGAGGGCAGTAATAGGACCCGAGCAGATTCTGCCATCTGTCGAATGCTGGTGGTCATGGCCACTGGACACGAGAACGATCATGAAACCTGGCGGTTTGGTAGGATTTCACCAGGAATCAAAGTGATCCTGGGTAAAGCTACGCCTTCGTATCCCACACGCCGCACAGCACCTTCCTTTCTTTCAAGCTGCACTGTAACACCAAGCGAACAAGCCTTACCTGTAACAAGCCTAGACGCACCCCCCAACACAGACGTGTACGCGTGCATGCAGCATACACGCGACCTCACGCACCGTAAAAACGTCCTTGTTTGCCCCCGCTCCGCTCATCATGGTCCAAACAGGCAGCCGCTCCATCCGGGCCATGGCGGTCTCGAGCAGAGACATCTGCGGACCGGAGACCTGAGGGAAAGTAAACACCAATTAAGGTTAAGCGACTGGGTGAGGGGAAAATGGGGAAATGTGACATAGGAGCTTTCTATTGCAGATTTCCGGACAGCCAAAAGCAGACAGCGCAAGGTGGAAAACAGGCATCGCGACCTGCGGACAGAAGTCGAGTGAAAAGTATGGCTCAAAAGTGTGGCGACTGACAGCAGTCGCACCCGCGATGGGAGCCGGGGATGAGCAGTGGGGGGGCTCGAACACATGGTGCAACGAATCACAAGTAGTACAGCCGCGCTCCTCCGCTCACACCCGGTACAAAAGCCCAACTCGCCCAGCCGCTTCCCGCCACGAAACCATCCCGACCTGCTCGTACCTACCCAGTGGATGCAAGACACGGGACACGAGTCAATCGCCTCCTGTGACACGACATTCGGAAATTCGGCCAGAGGCCAGCTTAGGTCTGGTCATGTGATGCCATGCTAGTCAGGCCAGGCTAGGTCAGAGAAAGCCTTGCAGTTAGGTAAACACGCCCCACTCCGCTAGCCGCAAGGGATGACTCACGTCTGGTTCTGGCCCCGTCCATCGTTGTATTCCCCCGCTTATCCCGCTTCGCCTGGACCGCTCACGTTCGGGTGTACTGGCACCTGGATGGGTTTCCTAACACCCGCATACATTTCGCCCGGGATACCTGCAGCTTGGCTTCAGAGTCCACGTCCTGCTGCATGGCCCTCGCTCGCCCATATTCCTCCTCCATGCCGAATGTCTTGGGGCACACGTTGTTGCAGTTGCGGCAGCCAATGCAAGAGAACTCGTCCACGAACACCTGCACAGCAAGGTTACGCATGCGCGCGCAAGAAAACGTTTCTGCTTTCATTTTATAGATGCGCGATGGTGTAAGTTAAGAAGTCACACATGTTGGTGAACAAGGCAGGGATGAGTGCATAACGCTACGACGGGCGCGGCCACGCCCCGTGTTGAAGAGTGTAGGAATAGGAACCAGCATTGCAGCGCAGTCATAGGTTTTAAAATGCAGCTATTGGTAGCGTGGGTCTGTTCGATCACTCGTACAGAAGCAGCGTACAGGCATGGCCACCAAGACGGGCACCAGAGCTGAGGGACGCACCCCGACCCCACTGCGACGATATCCGAGGTTGGCGGGCCCACGCCCCATCTTCGCAAACCCTGCCAGCTGGGGGCAGGCAGGCGGTGCACAGACTGCCGGGTGGCCACTCAGCCATATTGGGTAACTTCACATGCTCCCCACGGAAGTACGTACCCGGTCACGGGGGTAGCGGTCGTCCAGGAAGGGATTGACGCTCTCAGTGGAGAAGCCCGCCAGCTCGTCGTACAGCGCTCGACGCGTCGGATCCGTCAGGGTCTGAAGAGCGCACCGGACCGAGGGCGGCGGATCACCGGGAATAGCGGCTACACTGAAAATTTCCGAAAAATGAAGCCATAGGGACACGACATGGCAAAGTCCACTACTGCAGAAGTGGTCAGCACTCGAGGCATTTAGCGAGCTGCTAAGCCGCGCGGGAGGAGATAAACATGAGGGTGAGTTTTGACGCAGCGACGAGGGGTAGGGGAGCAACACACGCAAGACAAAGCTTCAGTGTATGAGCCACAGGGGTGCTCTGCGTTGGTCCCCACGGACGTTGCGACTGTATGCAGATGAGCAGGTCTTGAAAACCTATGTGTTAAGTTGGCAGCAAAAGCCACATACGCTCAAAATGGGGAGCTCTTTGATGATGACGAACCGAACTGAGCTCCTGCGGCGGCCACACGCATAGGGGAGTCCATGCGTCCAGATAATAGTTGGGACAGGAAAGGTAGGCAGCATCGCATGGACACAATTCACCATGTGGGCCGCTAAGAGGGCCCGTGCAAAGGCGCGCCGCGCTGCCGCTTAGCGGCCTGCAGACGCACCTCGTACACTTCGTTGAGGAGCGCGCAAAAGCCGTTGGCCTCGTCGTCGCCAGTCCGATCGGGATGGCACGTGCGCATCATGCTGTAGTATGCACGCTTAATCTCCCTAGCGTCCGCCAGCGGACTCTTTTAAGAAAGGTATATGGGGGGCCGGGCCGTGCGCTGAAGTTGGGCGGTTGCGTCAACCGTGCGTCACACCAGCGCCTTCTATCCAAGAAGGGATTATCTGCCCCGATACATAGAATATATTGACGGGTAACTACAGTCACTGCAAAGGCAACTCACCACACCGAGGATTGAGTAGAAATCCTCTTCAACTGCTTCGTCTAATTCCATCTGCCTCTGAGTCGCCGTTGCCTTTAACCTCGACACATACAAATGATTTCGATTTCCAGACGCTCGATAGTCACAAACACGAGCAGGACTTCTCCGGAACTGGACAGGGCAGCATCCAAACGCTAAGCGATATTGTTCCACTCCTGAACCTCCAGCAACATGTTGTGCCAATGTTCTATGCCGCATTTTGTCCAGTCTGTCCGCGATGACTTATGTTGTATGCTTTGGGGTTTGTCAAATCAACCCTATCGCGATACACGAAAAGGAATATTGCGTGGTATAAAAACGACACTGGCAAGCAAAGAAGCCAAACCCTAAGACGCAAAACCTCCGTTATGCGCAACGGTCGTGCAATCGTGCTCTGGAGCGTGCCGTGCACGCGAGTCCGCCGAACATCCTCCAGAATACTGAGTCGTTACACAGCACCCAGAAAGTAGTTCGGCCATTTAAAATTTCTATACAGTAGAATACTAGATTGCTCAGGGATGGCAAGGGAGAGCATGGAATACTGCCGTACAACTCCCCCTCAGCACGCAAGCCATGAGCAGCAGGGAACAATACAACTTGGTTGTTTAGGTTACTATCTAATAAGCCGCATATGTGGATAACTTATATAAGAGGATTAAGCCAAACGCTAATCTCAAACACAGAGGATTCCCGTGGTGACCTCTTATCGTCCGAACATCGAGTCCGCCCTCGTGCCGTCCTTGGGTTCTTCATCAAGGCACGGACGGGGTACTGACAAGGTGGGCATGAGTACATTTTCTGCCTGCTTTCTGCAAGTAAGCTGCGGAGCACACGGTGCAGTAAATGTTGTCGCCGGGGCATTAAGCCGAGCCTGAACGCACCCAAAATCCGCTCTAGCTATAAGCATCGATTTTTTCTGATATGTTACTGATCTTTTACTTGCTGACCTACTATGTACCCTGGCGTGCGTCCGGACGCCATCAGCTGTCGACATGCTGTCAAGACTGCGATCTAACGCTGTGCGTCGCCCATCCGGCTTCTGGGATGCTTACAATGATTATTGGCGTATCTATTATTTGGAGAACTGGAAGAAACCCAGACGACCTGAGATTTCGCGGTGCGACTTGACTTCAACCAGATGCGCTGCCTATTGGAGCCTGTTGTAGGGTATGCGGCATGCCTAGAGCTGAAAATATATGGCATGCGCCTCTCTCTAAGCAGCCTCCGCGCTCCTCCCAAGGCTTGTCGATGCGGGGTTTCGGCGAACATCGCGGGACCTTCCCTTCAAATCTTTTGCCAACCCGCCACCAAACCTGGCTACCGGCACCCTGAAATGCCATTCACACCTAATCAGGTGGTATCAAGAAAACAGCTCGACAACATGGCCAGACGACGACCGTCCAAGTCTGGAGGATGTTTTTGAACACGGCAAGGGCCTGCGCATAACGGAAGACATGCGCAAGTCCCTCAATGCGTATAGCCTCCGGAAGCGGCCAGGGCAAGGAGCGCCAGGATTACTGCCAGGTAGCAAGGAACGGTGCCCCACGGGATTGATGATGTTTTGGTTTATACCTCAGCCTCGTTGGATTATGTACAATGGCGGCTTTTGACAAACTTGGGCACAGAGTTGGGTTAGTCCACTAGACATTACCTTCTGTGTCGTTTGGGTTAGTCCACTAGACATTACCTTCTGTGTCGTTAATCCTCAGGATCCAGGGACGCGGAAGGTGATCTAAGTCCCACCGATCGACTGGACACCGAGAAGGACAACACGTCTGACGATGTGCCACATCCGCGTGTTGTTAAAAAGCGCCCAGCGCCATCTACGAGCCCGAGGTCCAAACGCAGGCGGCTTTGCGAAGACAAGAGTTACACAGATGGTGGGAGCTGCACCGTTTACGATGATACCACTTGCCGGAACATCGTCGCTCCGAAGGCCGAAGCTCTCGATGCTGGCAACATGAAGCGTGATGGTATCAGGCAACCCCTGCCAGTTCCCGCGGCTGGACTGAAGGTGGCGGAAGGTGCATCTGAGCCAACCTCGGCAGCTACCACCTCTGCTACGATCTCCCCGCGCCCAACCATCCCAACCAGCGACCGTGACCTAGTTGCGACCCAGAGCACGTCCGGAGGCGGCCAACTTGGGTCATCCGCAGCAGACGGCAAACTCGTCATGCAGGGTCACCATGAGGGAGTCAGCTCCCTCCCTGCTGACGCAGCGGCACATCCATCGGAGACCACGTGTGCACAAAACGAACCCTCTCCGCTTGGGCCATGCGCACACGGCACGTCTCTCCCTGTGGCTTCTGGAACCGACAAGTCATTGGTCTCGACAACGACTTGCCAACGCACAGCGCCCCTGTCGCCTGCCCGCCGACCGGTTACCAGGAGCTCAGATATAAACGGTGGCGGACTAGCGCCGCTGGGATTGCTAGATACTAACGCAGGTGTGGCATCAAGGTTTAGCAGTAGCAGCAGCTGCAGTTCCGCCGCCTACGGCTCTGGTTGGGCTCATGGTGCTGAGAACACGCTGCAGTTGCCGAAAGAAATCTGCACTGACAGCGGAGTGAGCGGGTCCAGTGGCGGCAAGGCCGACAAGCAGCAACTCGTCGCCTGCGTCTTGGGAGTGCGCAAGCCCGCACAGCAGCAGCATCAGGGGCAGAGTCAGGACAAGAAGCGCACGTTATTACATAAAGACGCCATGAAGCACGGCTCGCAGGGTTCCCTGGCAGAACACCAGCATCAGCACTGTTCGAGCGAGAACGAGCTGCCCTCACGGCCTCCACGCCCACAACGGCAATGCCTGGCACTGCGACCGGTGCAGCTATCGACGGCGCCGGCTGCACAAATAGTAGCGGAGTTGGGACCGCTCAATGTCCGACCACCGCAATATGCCACAATTACCGATATGAGCGGACCCACTGCACAGACCGGCGAGATAGCAGCGCTTATGCTGCCCCAGACCTCACAGATGAGCACACAAAGTTGGCCAGTGCTTCCCGCCCATTCGTTTCCGCGACTGTTGGGTGCCTCCACTGTGGAGGGAGCGCTCCAGAGTACGATTGTGGGGTCCTTCCTGTCACAGGCTATAGTCGGCCAGTCGCGCCCTATGAGCTTGGATGGTCTGGCTGCGCACGATATACAATTTCAGTATGGCGTTCGTCCGTTGGAGGAAAGCACGAGTACCCAACTCTCTGTTGACAAACACAGCAGAACCTGTGGCGCTGGCGGAGCATTGTGCGGCCCTGCGGAAGCGAGCAGCAGCGGCAACAGCATGTATACATCTTCCTTGGGGCTTGGGGCTGATATGCGTGGCACGGCGACGCAGTCCGTATACGGGGGATACGGCAGCTTCTACGGCACAGATTACAGCCCTGACGTTTCCTGTGGCATTGGTACCTCTGGGCAACCTTCCTACCAGTACCAGCACCAAGTATGCGACGGCTTAGCCGCGAGTGAACGGCCGCAGTACGGTATAACCGTGGCAGAGCAGTCGTTGCGGCCGTGGAACGTGTCATCTTACTATCACTACGGGCCTGCGGCCCTGACATGTCCGGACTTGCCGCAGTCGTTTCGCTACCCCCTTGGCGCCCCTGTTCTACCGCTGAGTCAGCCTTCGCCACATCAGCTCACGTACCACCAGGTTCGGATCGCGCAGGAGACAAGCAATTTCCTGTCCCCATCAGCAGATCTATACCCACACGGGACGCAGCAGCAGCACTTGCAGCAGCACCAAAGGGCTATCGCATCCACCGGTAACCAGTACGCAGTCCCTCTTGTGCCTAGCTTACAGGCCGCAGGCTACCGGCAAACGTCCTCATCCACCTCAGGAGGAGAAAACCTGGCCGTGCAGCCAAACTCGCTTCCAGGAGTGTGCATTTCAGTTCCAGCGTCTCCAACCGCAGCAGTATCGGATTCCAGTGTCGACCACAGCGGTACTCAGGTGCCGCCGCGCCAACTTGCTGATCAAAAAGCATTGTATCTCAGCGCATACTACCGCCCGGCACATCGCGACTACGAGGCACTCCAGGATGATGAACTTGAAAATTATTACAAGTCCATCATCTCTAACCCAGACCCTGAGGTGACGACTCCGGAAGCCGGGGACCTCATGTATGCCACGGGCGCGTATAGCGAACAACCACTGCTGGGCCCGTCGGCGGAATGGGCGGATGGGGTGATGGACACGACCTGGCTTCTGGACGGCTTGGACGGTATCGATGACGTCACCGCCGACGTGGCGGCAGCTTGGGCGGATGTGCCAGGGGATATGGGAGACGAGTCACTGCAGGGCGTGGCGGATGCTTTTGGTGTAGATCAATTGCAAAAGCATTTTGGGACAGTTCCGTCGCCACCACAGCTGTTAGATGTTGCTGGCTGTTGCGTTGGAGGCACTATATGTGCACGATACCTACCCTATGCTACTTAATATATGGAGCATGGAGTTCGTGGACAGGGAGGATGGACTTTTGACATTAAACCGCGGCGAAGGGCATGGGAACTGGCAGGAGTTCAACAAACTGGTCTCATGGGAGATGTCAACCTTGTGGCATTTTTGGTACGCAGGTATTATTCATGTGATTGTCGCTCTGGATGACTTGTACATGTATGTGCGACTATTTAGGTAAAGTGATCAAATGCGTACATCACAAGGGGCCGGGGGATGCATAATCCCGTATAAAGCTAGCTTGGTTGGCTGGCGAATGTCTGGATGGTATGTGTGCTGGCAATGCAATGTGCCAGGCTTAAAACCTTTTGAGAGTGGTGGAACAGGTCTTGGCGTGCAAGGTCCTCGATGTTGGGCTTGCTCGCACGGAAACCCGCGCGTAATGCTGCACGTGGCTGAACGCATTTCACATGCGATTGCGTGGGGGAGGTTACTGGCTTGTGTGGGCATTCCATTTCAGGCTGGACTTGCTCTCTGCATTTTGGTTGGCTTTTCATAACGCATGCTATGCGCTACAGGTCGATTGAATCGTGTCCTATGAACGGGATAGATGTGCGTCCTGGTTCCAGTACCTGTCGCGCAGAGATGCCGCTGTCCCGAAAGCTACACGTAAAGTAGTCGTCCGCGTTACACGTGGCATCAAAATTGGTTGTTTGCCATGTCCAGGATATGTACGTGATGTGTCCGAAAGTGCTGCGGCTGGCCTCAAGGCCCGTGGAGCAAGGAAATGTGCCCGCATCCCAACCCGCAAACATGCCAGAACTGAACACCGCGGTCACAATAACTGGCAGTTCGAATGCAGCTAGCAGTCTGCCATCGCTCCATTCCAAGTGCAGCAACTGCCGCCCCGTTCTTAAGTGCAGCAACTGCCGCTCATCAAACTACTGATGATGCTGAAGAAACTTTTTAGCCAGGCTACAAAAGCGTATATAATCTCCTTTTTCACATACACGCACATCTGCAAAGGCGTCACAGGAAGACACCTCTCCAATCTCTCGTCTCGGTTCGTGCCTGGTGTTACCGACCCCTGAACACGGCTCGCTGCATAAGCAACGCCACCACGGCCGCTACCGGCACCGCTAGCAGCGTATTGCAGACAGCAGACAGCACTTTGAGACGCCGCGAGTTGGCCTGCATACGCGCGATTTGACGCTGGAAGTCATCCCTCTCGTTCATGTGCGGGAAGGGCGCCTCCGGAATCGGCTTGCCTAGGAAGGCACACAGCGGCGCCCAGCCATCTTGCACACGGAACTCCAGCAGCTGACTGGGAGGAACGATGCGCCGGACCTCCGCTAGGTGCGCCTCGTACACCTGCGTGCGTTTGGGACAGAAAAGACAGCGATGCAACGTTGCGGCATTCTGTATGCAAGATGAAAAAGCTGCGTTGAGTGTACACGGGTCCAGTACAAGCCGCGGCACTGCGCAGGTGGATTGCATGGTGGATTGGATTTCACCGGTCGTACAGACATGGCCCCGTACATGCATAACAATTTCAGCAAGATTGTGACAAAAGATGCAGTGACGCCTTACTCCTATGTCACAAGCAAATTCATTGTGCAAACCGCACACACGCACACACGCGGCATAGATGCTGCGTGCCCATTTCGCACCTTCCGCACATATTGCTTGTCGTTAAACCTGCCGCCAAAGGTCCCCCACCAGATGAGCTCATCCGTCATTGTCCCCATCTCAGCTAGGTTCCGGAACAGCGGCGCCAAGTACGGCGGCGGCTGAATGGTCCGCATTACATCCCGGATCGCGAAAATCGTACTTTTCGCGCTATCGTACCACTTGTCGAAGTCACGCAGCGTCAGGATGACCTTTGCCTTCGGACATATCGCCAGCAGCTCCTCAAGGAAAGACACAGCGGGCCAATCCACTGCGGCGTTGTAGGTCCCCAGCACTGGCTGCCAGTCAAGTGGGCGGCCGGCGGCCCTGTCACGAGTGATCTGGAGCCAGCCCGCCCCCTGACCGGAATTGCGTACGACCTGTGGACGAGGCCGTCACATGGCCATCAGTTGCCGCGCTTGCCGCGTTCCGCCTTCATTACACGTCATCACCGTTACAGATAAAGCCACTTCCAGTTATTAGTGTGACAATTTAGCACACAGAACGAGGCCCAGCGATCTTTTTGGCCCCACTGACACTCCCCCAGCCCGCCAGCTGCAGCGGGTTTGCGGTCTGACCTCAAAAGACAATCTGCTTCATCTCAAAGGGGGCCCAGACGACACACACACCCGGCGGTACCTCAATCATGTGGTGTGTCTTGTAGCCCAGTATGTTGAGTGCCGCATACAAGCTGGCAGTACCCGTGCGGCCAAACCCAGCGCCGATAACCTCCAAGGCGACAGGCGAACTGCTGCTGCTGCCCTTACCTGTGCTATTACTAATGCCATCACCGGTGCCTTTCTTACAGCTTTTAGCGGGATGTTCCTTAGTGTTCAACAAATATTGGAGCATTTCCCAGTTGCGCGCTCTCAACGGCAATGTGAAAACTTGGCGTCGTTTCCCGTCGTTAACCTATATGAATTGCGAAACTCTGAAGCTGCCGAACATAAGGATTCCTTCATGCTGGGTTGCACAAGTGTTTATGCGGTTTATTCTACTTCCGTAAACTGTAAACTTGTACGGGCGCCCTCATAATCTGCGGTAATCACGTGTTTGACTGACGGCCCTGGAAACTATAAATGGTTTTGATTTCTTATCATGGCGTTTAATGTTGAACTCCAAGCACGTCCGGTGTTTCCGGAAGTTCCGACCTAATGTGAACCGAGTACTCACTCTTCCATATTCGGAAGTAGACAGCTGGGGAAATCGGCGACAGCAACTAATGGCATGCTATAAACCTGCAATATCCCAGCAGGCTCACGGACTGATCCGTGACGTCTGGGTCGTCTGCTCACCCTTTTTTGCACTGAAAGTTCGAGGCTTACCTGTCGCGGGCTTACTTCACGGGAGCTAAACAGGTTTGCAGCTAAACACATAATAAGAGCCGGGCACTTGAGCTGTATACTTAGCCAGCGTAAGCCCGGCACGTGCAAGCCCAAAACACATAACTGAATGACGGCACAGCTTACAAGCGAATCCGACCCGATTACCGGTGTCTCTCTCCGCACCTCAACACTGTCAAGCCCAGAGCTACAAAGGCTAATAGCGCCGCACCACAGCCCAGACAGGACCAAAGCAAGCAGAAGCGCTCCCAACGGCCCCGAAGCACTTTTATGGGGTACCTCCAGACGGCCGGCCTGCGATTAAACCCAGGATACGTACGATCTATCGAGCTGGCCCAGAAAGCTAGTTTGTCCACCAATCGACGACTCCTGGCGCACCTTTGCAGCGGCTGACTTCTCTAGTAGCGCAAGCTCTAGTGCCGTTGTGGGCTCGTCGACTTGAACGCACGTCTCCCTGCCACTGCCGGTCTCCCAAACACCTCCGACAGCACCGTGCGTCCCAATTCCCCCACCACCGCGAACCGAGTGTGGGTGTGGCCGGTAGACTTTTGAGTATGCAATCGCCTTCACACTGCCAGGCGCCGGGGGAGCTGCGGATCTCCCTGGTTCGAGCTTTCTTAGCTCAGTCTGCTTGAGAGAGCTTGGAATGGCAACATCATGCCCTTGCTGGAAGTGCCCAGGCCGGGTGCATAGCTTCCGATGTTTGAACGCGCCACGCGGCAATCCTTTGGAGTTGGATGCAGATTGGTAACGTGTTACGTGGGTTTTCGATGGCGTTATTTGCAGCTGGATGGAGTTTTTTTTAATTGTGCAGAGGACACCCGGTGTTGTGGCATGTAGCTAGGTGAAATGAATGGGGGCACACACCGGACGATATGTGAACTTTTGCCATGAAAGCGTCACGTGGCATCGATGTGTTTCCATTTTGGCTACATGTACGCCGCTTTGCACGTCAGCCAGGGTTCATATGCTTAATGCACTCTGCCACAACAACGAACCCGGGATCCTGCAAACCCTTTCGCGTGTATGTTGGCATTCTAGCTCGTTTCGCACCGAACCGTTACAGGTCGTTGTGCCTATACAAATTATCTATGGCCGTATGCCTGACACAGGTTGTGGCATCGTTATGCAAGAAAATTGTAACGATGTCAGTGCTTGAAGATTTTTAGTTGCGCAGCGTTCCGTAAGCTCAATTGAGCGCAGGGTTGGCTAAACCGCGGACGTCTTGAGCGAAGGAGCCGAATTCTGTATCGGATTTGACGTTGACATGTTCGGCATGTCTCTCTGATGTGCGCATCAACCGACGCTCACACCGTAACATACCTATCAGTGCGTGCGAGCAAACAAGCCTGGGACTTGGTCGACTGCTGACCTGTGACCATGTCCCAAGGCAGCACGGCACCCAACCATGCATGGCGATTGACCAATCCGCGCGGAGTAGACGGCGAAAGGGCTCTTCCCCCGCCAAAAGTCACAAGCGTGCTATGTTTCGGTAACACGCACTTCATTACCCCTGTAAACCTAGCAGTAGATTATGGTTGTTTGAAGTCAACAATTTGGTAATAGGTTGCGAGATTTTCTTAGGAGGTCGGAGGCTCGGGATAGACCTATCCAACCTCTTTTCCCCAAGCGGACTGACGGACCCATGGTATTCATGCTAGAAGGTCTTTGGCTTTTGTGCTTGGCCATATCCGCGCAGTCCTCCGGCAGCTCAGATGCCGCGTTCGACGTATGCGGCCTCCGTGTCCGGGGCGTCAGTTTCAAGTTACCGATCCATATCCAGGTCTGAGGCGGGACTCAAAAGGTAAAGTGACAATACATGCAAGGATGTGCCACGTATGCTTTCCTAGGCAAACTACCTGGCTTGGCGTTGGCTTGAGAATCATGGATGGACTCAGCAGGTAGAAGCAAACTAGATACGTTCACTATGGCTAGATGAAATCGCACAATGCATGCTCGTTAAGCAGGTACACCACAAAGGCTAGAGGAGAAAGGCCGTTGCATGCTCGAAAACCCATATGGCCGTATACCTCTCTTGATGTGTAGAAAATAAACATTTTGTGTTCCAGATGGGTCCAACTTCGGTTGTCTATCCGCCCTTGCGCCCTAGTTACGACGGACCTGGACGACTCAATCTGGGTCGGCGGATTTGGTGCCCAGAAGACGGGAATTGCTGCAGTGACACGAAAGCAATTCATAATGATGAGTCCAGTGAAGAATTTCCCTAACACCTGCAAGATGGTGCTTGCGCCACTCCGTCACACTTAGTCTATCTCCCGCCAAATCTTCAGGACATCTTACAGCTACTGTTTATAGCTAGCAGGAAACGTGTGCGAGTGGTTGTATTCTCGATTCCGGCCCGACGGCAACGCGGGACGGGCGCCAGTTGAAGGACGGTCGGGCACCCCAGCTCTTATCCTGGCAATCTGACGCTCCGATTTTTAGCATATTTCAAGGAGCTGGCGCTATCCAATTGCTGGGTGGTTTCGGGGAGCCGATGTACCAGCTTTCCCATCCCCTTCCTGACTAGTGCTTAGCACGACACTTTTTCACTTTATACTTTTATTGCGAGTATGTATGCAAGCAGCGGAGCTCCCAGTGCGGCCGGCAGCGTGTACTCTAAGCGATTTAGGTACGCGCTCGTTCCGCAACGCCGACGAGGTACCTACACAGCTGCCGACGTCTGCATCGAGGCATGCCGTGGGTTCACACACATTTCATAGCTTCAGTCACAACAGTACGGCGCCTGGTCCTCGTATCGTTTCACTACCCTCCTATTACGACCAACAAAACGAAACGTACCGCCAAGATGGTTTTCCCTCCCCCCGCATTTCCCAAGCATTTGCATGTCGCGGAGAAACGTACCTCCTCACAATCGCCACCCGCCCGTCAGACGACCTAACCCCGCATCCACCGCCCAAACCTGTCCCGACGCCGCCTGCTGCTGCTGGTGCTGGTTCGCAGGCTCGGGGCCAACCAGATCAATGGCGGTCTGGGCCGCGGGGGCGATGACCTGGACGCAAGCCGCCGACCCAGTTTCGAAAATGCCGTGTTCGGCGTCCTGTTCACCCTCAGGCAAGTCCGAGCAAATTTCTTAGGGTTTCTACACATGGATTTGGGTCTGCGGGCTCGTACGGCAGCATGGCTTTGCGACGGAAGGAATGCCCCGCTGAGTTCGTTTCTCGGGTTATCGCAACGCTGTCGTAAGAGGCCTCTTTCGAACCCACCCCAGCAGCAGCAGCAGCAGGAGGGCCCATAACACGAACCCCCCCTGAGAAGGGGGATTCAAACGCAAGTCGCAAAGGGTCAGTGCAGATCAGTCAGGCGGCCGGGGAGGAGGCGTGGGGCCCGCGACGCAGCAGCGCAGTAAGGGTCAAGTTTGCCAACATGTTGGGGCATGACCCAGCAACAACCAACCAACCAACGAACCAACCAACCAACCAGAACAATCAATCTAGCTGCCCGGTGCAATAGCAGCGGCAATAGCAGCAGCAGCAGCAGCAGCATCCTCCTATCCGCGCCCTCCCATTTCACCTGCCCCCAGGTTTCCCCCAATCCCCCAATTCCCCCCCCCATCACCCGCACCCCCCATGCAGCAAGGAGAACAGCGAGACCCGCATCGTGATCCGCTGGGTGCTGTTGAAGATCCTTCTGGACGGCTGGCAGGTCTTCACCACCGTCATACAGCCGGCGCAGGGCTGGACTATCGACGACAGGGGGACGCCGTGGCGCATCGTCAGTGTCCTGGGCTTCGGCTGGGTGGCGGACCTGGTGAGGCTCCGGGGGGAGGGGGAGACGGTGGGGGGGCGGGACGGGAGAGGAGGGGGGAGGAGGGGGGATGGAAGAGAACAGTGGTAGGCAGGGCCGGCGGGTGATGCATGCGGGTTTAGCGGCGTCATCATGAGTTTTGTTGGCACGCGGCCTTTGTCTGTAGGGGTGGAGGGCTGTGTACGGGGGGAAAGAGGCGCTCTCGTGTCGTACTTTTCGGAAAGAATTCTCAGAGCGGGGTCTTCACCCAGCCTGTATGCATACACCCATTGAGGTGGCGGTAACGTGTTTCTTTATTTTCTAGGATGAAATGATGCGGGTGCGGCTGGTTTATGGCGTCTGATCCGTACCAGGCCATAAATACACTCACAAACCCATGACCCTGCAGTGCACCGCAACAAAGCGCAACAAAGCGAAGTTGGCTAACAGCCCGCCGCCTGTCGAGCCCGACTTTCCCCCCTCTGAGCGGCCTCGGTTCCCCCCTCCCCCCCGCTCTCCCCCTCCCCCCGGTGTGTGATTCGGTGTGTTTTGCTGTATTCCGGCAGGGCTATGGCGCGTACGTGGCGCTGTTGTACGGCATGGTGGCTCTCCTTGCTGCCAACATCGGGCTGTGCGTGTGGGTCGCCTGGTGCTTCAAGGAGCAGAAGTTCCCCGTCGTGTGGCCCATCAAGGTGAGTGTGGGGCCCCGCCCGGAAAAAGGGGGGGAGGGAGCTCCAGGGGTGTTTTTAGGGGGGGGGAGAGGGCACCGCGCCGGGACCCCTTTTGGCTCTCCTTCCCTTCCTGTTGCCTGCTGGAAATAGCCCCTCCTCCTCAGCTGTCCGCGACACGGCCCCTCCGAGCACACCCTGGGCGTCACCCGCGTGTGTGTGTATTTCCCCTCCCCCCTCGGTGCTGGCGGCACCTCAGGTACTGCGCTTCTTCACCAGCGTCTTCTTCCAGGCCTTCGACATCGCCTCGCTCAACCTGCTTCAGGTGCGTACGGAGGGGGTGGTGGTGGTGGTGGCGGTGGTATTGCGGCGCCGGCTTGCTTTTCTTGCTGTTGTTGTTGTTATTGTGGTGGTGGTGGTGGTGGTGGTGGTGGTAGTGCGGGCCCATGGGTGTGTGTTGGTCCTGTTTCGCTGCACATGGCGCTGCGGTGTCTGTGGAGGTTGTCGTGCGGTCGTAAACCTCCGCGTGTGCCGTACAGGCCGTATATGCCGTACAGCGTGCTGCATTACTACTGGGCCGTGTGTGGTGTATCCTCCCGGGCTCGTGTGTGTGCTGTCCGCAGCCTCGGTCACGTGGCGGGGTGGGTGGGTAGTTCAGCTGAGGGGGCTGTTCTGCAATTGGGCCTGATCACTAAAATACATTACTGTTGGGCTACTGATGAGACCCCCCCTGGGTTTGATGTGTGGTCCGTAACACGTCACCGTAACAGTAGCCAAAGACTGTAAGGTGGTCGTATTGGGAGCAACTTTCCCCGGACCGCTAATGCTGCTGTGGATGATCCTCCTGCTATTGCCACAGCATCTCTTTTTTCCGTTGTTGTCGCTGTTGCCGTTATTGTTGTTGTCGTTATTGTTGTTGTCGTTATTGTTGTTGTTGCCGGTGCCGGTGCCGGTGCCGGTGCCCCCCACCTCCCCGCCCCCGCAGGTCGGCATCACCTGCCGGCTCAATGGGCCCCAGAAGCCGCACAAGTACCTGGCACTGTTTCCGTCGTACAGTGAGCATGCTGGGTGGGGGAAGGGAAGGGGGAGGAACGGCTGGCGGGGGCGGAGGGGAACGGGGGATATGCATGAATGAACGATTGGGTGGGAGGGGAGGAGGATCTGTTTTGGATGGTGCAGCGCAGCGCCTTATTTTTGCGGCTTGTGATGCATGTTGATATAAGGCTCATTTCGGGCTTTTGAGGTCTGAACTAGTTACGGTAAGCCGGTTTTAGGTGTACGGCATACACGGCATACACGCATCAGGCTTAGGGGCATCCCTTCAGACCCATGCAACCATAGGCTGGCCAAGTCCACATCGAGTGGCGCTTTCTTTCTTACCGCCACGCCCCTTACCCCCCTCCCTCCTGCCCCTGTGACGGTGGTTTGTGGTACGACATGTCGCAGGTTGTGCCGCAATGCCCCACGTGGTCCATGCGGTGGTGTCCGGAGTCAGGTGCACGCTCTGTGTGTGTATGTATGTGTGTGTGTATACTTGTGTTATGTATTGTGTGCTGCGAGGAGATGGGGGGAAGGTAGGGGGTGTTAAAAACGTAGGGGGGTTGGGGGCTTTGATTTTCGGGAGGGGGAGGGAGGGGGGATACATATGTACGTACATACATGCGGGGTAACTTGGCACCAACGGCGCATGTGGCGTCCCACATGCTTTCGGGGATGGGGGAGTATTTGGGGGAGAGGGCGTGTGTCTTATGGTACATGCATACACACGCACGCTGGATATCAGCCAGTTTCCCGCGGGGATTCCCCCGTCTCACCTCCCGCGACTTCCCCTCCCTCGAACTGGGTGTGTGGAATAAGGCCTGCAGGGGTTTCCAACCAACTGCCGTACTGCCGTAAGCCAACAGCGACTTTTTGAAAACTAACATTGTGTATCTTTCTCCACCTTTCTGCGCATGTGTGTGTCTCTGCATATGTATATCTGCGCGGCCTCCATGCACAACGCCGTACAGCCTTTTGGTGTTTGTCACGCTGGCCCTCCTAACGAACATGGCCGAGGTGAGTGAAGTGACGATGTGTATGTGTGGGTGTGTACGGAGCGTGTCGTCGTACAGGGTGGTTGAAGGGCCAGTGTAGAAACTGCATTTTAGGGATTTAGGGTTTCCCACACCATTTCACAATACCCAAGCGCTGTACTAGTCGCGCCTGAGTTGCCCTGCGTGTGTGTTTTCCACCCCCACCCACCCAACCCCCGACCCCCCGACCCCGGCTCCCCCCTCTCCCCCAGGTTGAAGTCAACCCCAAGAGCCGGCGGCCCATGGCTCTCGGGCACAGCGGTGCGGAGGTGTCTGCATTTGCACTCAAGGTGGGTCGGTATGTATGTATGTATGTATGTCCGTATGACTGAATGTAAAATTTCCTGAACTGAGCACGAGTGTAAAAAATGTGTGTGTATGTTCGGACGCAGGGGGAAGGGGAGAGAGCTGTCGCCTAGATCGGCCATTTTCTTGTTCATTTTATAGACGCCATTATGAATGAATGTTGCTAAGTGCATTGGGGCCCCTCTGCAACCCTCTCACGTGGCGCTCACCGGAATTGGGATTCGGCAGCATTAGTGGAGTGTGTGTTTGTGTGTGTGTGTGTGTGTGTGTGTGTCCAGGGGGGCCCAGGGCCGGGGAAGAGGGCGGGGGGGAAAGACGAACCACGTGAACGAGTGAAGCTGCTGCCAGGGCAAGAGAGTATCAAACGTAGAACTGACCGGAAGGCGTCCGTGGCGACCGTGACCTCGAGATGAAGAAGTGAAGAAGGTGTCGGAAAGACTACCTACCTAAGCCGCCATAACTGAAAAAGAAGAAATAGTATTGCCAAGCCGTAAAGAAGTAGGTGTAGAAAAGTAGTTGTGAAGGCGGCGGAAAAGTAGTAAAGTAGTGCTGTCGTTAAGCTGGCATAAAGTTGCTGGCCTGGACAAATAGCTGATTTGCTGATACTGAAAGGCTGTCGGTATGCAAGTGCTCCTCCCAACCCCCCAAACTAAAACGCGCGACCGACCCGACCGACCCGACTATCCTAGACCGGCTAGCCGACCGACGCCAACGCGATATACCAAAGAAGGGCGGGGGGGGGTCGAGGAGGAAAGGCAATGTGGAGGCGAGCCGCTTGGCGTGTCGGAGATGTGCGGCGGTTATTGCATGCGGGCTGCTGGGTTATTGATTGCATTCTCCACCCCCCAGCTGCTCCCGCATATCAAACAAATTGGGTGCCCAGGGACTGAAACCCACGTCTCATCTCCCCACCTTCCTCCCCCTCTGCCTCATTTCCCCCTCCTTTCCCGCCGCCTGCCTCTTCCCCCCCATTCGTCTCTGCGCACATGTGTCGTCCCCCCCCCCCGGCACCCAGGTCCTCATGACCCTGGTAGACGTGTTCCTGGGCTGGCCCAAGGTGGCGGCATGTGTGTATTTGGCGCTGTCGCTGGCTATGACGTTTCAGTATATGCGATGGGTGAGATGGGTGAGGGGGGGGAATGAAAGGGGGATGAGAGGGAGTGTGAGGCAGCAGGTGCCCCACTGGGGGCCGGGTGGCACTGCTGCGAGGGCGCGTTCGGTGAGGCTGTGCCGTTCCATCACCCCCTCATCCACCCTCCATCCTTGTCCTCCCTCTCTCCCACCTACCCTTCCACCCAAGCCCTAGCCTAAGCGTCTATCCCTGGTATTTGATTCATTTGCTAGTGGTTCGTCTTACTCCGTCTATGGTCTTCGCTTCGCGTCAATTGTCTATATGCTTCGTCGTACCCCCTCCCCCCTCTCCGCCTTCAGAGTCCCAGCCTGGTTGGGTGGGTGAACCACCTCAAGGCCGCCTGCTCCATCGCCATCGTGTGGTGCTCCATCTGCCTAATGCTGCTGGTGTTTCACCCCGGGGTGAAGATGGCGGAGAAGGGGGATGCGTTCAGACGAGCCATGACCATCATTATGCTGGCGGGCATAGGGCCCGCGCTGTTGGGGGGTTTTGCGGCGTCCGTACTGCTCATGAGGAGGGCGGCGGCGCAGTCGGTGGCAGCCATTAGGTGAGGTGCAGGGGAATGGCGTGTGTGTGTATGTGTTGGGGGGGGAGGAGTTAGGGGGGCCGAGGAAGGGGGGGAGGGACATGCCGTCAGGAGTGTTGGTGTCGGTGATATCCCTCCCCTTCGAAACCCGAACATCTGAAACCTCATGACGCAGTCCCCCCTTTCCCCGTGTCCTGTCTTACATCAGCTCCACAGCCCCTTCCCTTTTCCCCCCTTCCCTCGCCTGCATTTACCCCTCGTTCAATCATTTCCCCCTCTCCTCCCCTCTCCTTCCCCTCTTCAATTGATCGCAGTACGGCGGCTGCAAAGAACGCCCCCCTGCAGGACATTGTGGTGGATCTGTGGACCGACCCACGGGACGTGGAGATTGCCGTGAGGTGCGGAATACACCCTCCCGAGGCCACCTCCACCAGCCACCGCAGTCCTCATTGACGTGGCCGTAACGGGTGGACACGTGTGTGTTTTACTGCCGTACCATGGAGCATTGAGACTTTTCTCTTGGGCGCCTATTTAGGACTTGTGCTTGGAACGTCTACAACTCTTGTGTGTATTCCCTTGTGTACATTCCCTCGCTTTTCCCACCTTTCCCCCTCACATCAAGTTCCTGTACGTCCCACCCGTCCCCACCTCCCCCCACCCCGCCGGTACCCAACAGATGCTGCCGGGTATGGGTGGATCGCAATGTCCTGGATAAGGATGCGGTGGCGAGGGCGCAGCTGTACCTCAAGGTGGGGGGTCCGGGGGGGGATGGGTGTGTGTGGATGAGGGTTGGGGGGGGGGAACAACTGCCTAGGACTGTGGCGCTGTTGCTGTCCTACTTGCGGTGTTCTATACGGCTCCCGAACTCCTGTCCCCTGCGCGTTTACCCCCTTGCCCACCCTCCCGCACCACCACCACTGCCATCACCACTGCCAGGCGGGCTTGGCTCTCTTCCCTGGGAATGCCTTCGTGGTGTTGCTCCAAGCCAACTTCATGATTGAGGTGCTGGGGGTGGCGCAGAGCGGTATGCGCCAAGTGGAGGTGCGTGTATGATGTGTGGGACAGGGGGGCATACCTTCACCCTGCGGCCGCTACCTGGCGAAACCCTGCCTTCCCCGGTATTTCGGGTCACCCTCATCCAGTCACCCTAGTCCATTTCTCAGTGGATCGCTCAGGTTCCGCACCCACCACCAGCATTCAACGGAATCTGCCGGATCGACAGCGGCCCAAATCCTTTCCTGGTCGGCCCGCGAGTCAACTTTATCCCAGGTTACCACCGTCCATCGACTAGGGGCACTTTACCTTCCACCATCGGAAGGATTTTCGACCCTGACAGGTCTCGATCCCGGGACCTCCTCGGGGCAATGGTCCGTGTATGTATGTATGTTGTTACAGGGTGGTATAGCTTCACCAGCGGCCCCCTTTCCCGAGGCAGTTCCCTGCTCTCCCCTGCGAGAGGGGCACCCTAATCCATTCACCCCATCCGACTTCAGAATGTATTCGTTGGGTTCAGCAACTCACCACCAGCATCCAACCAAATCTAGCGGATCAACGGCGCCACAACTTAGTTTCTGGTCAGCTCGCAAGTTGATATAATCACGTCCTACACCGTCCGCAAGATGGGGGGCCACCTCCAAATTCAACACCCCTCAAACACCCGAGGAGTCGGCAGGCGGAGTTGAACCCAGACACGATGTATGTATGTTGTTACAGGGTGGTTAACTTCGCCAGCGGCCCCCTTTCCCGGGGCAGTCCCTGCTCTCCCCTGCTAGAGGGGCACCCTAATCCGTCACCCCATCCGACTTCAGAATGTATTCGTTGAGTTCGGCAACTCACCACCAGCATCCAACCAAATCTAGCGGATCAACGGCGCATCAACTTAGTTCCTGGTCAGCTCGCAAGTTGATATTATCACGTCCTACACCGTCCATAAGATGGGGGGCCACCTCCCATTTCATCACTCCTCAAACACCCGAGGAGCCGGCAGGCGGATTTGAACCCGGGTCGACTGGGTCAACTGGGAGCAGAAGTCAGGCCTTAACCTCTGCCAGCCGCCTGCCATGTATGTATGCATGCATGTATGCATGTATGTATGCTTACGTCATGCATCATCGACCATCCTTCTCAACATCGCCTGCCATGTATGCATGCATGTATGTATGCATGTATGTATGTATGCTTACGTCATGCATCATCGACCATCCTTCTCAACATCCTTGAGTGGTATCCAGTGGAATCTGTCGTACTAACGGCGGTGTCAACTCCCCTTCTGATCGGCCCTCTACCCTCCCCCCCCTTTCGTAGGCTGCCCGGAAACTCAAGCCGGGCATCATGAGCCGGTTCATCATCTTCGTGCGCATGCAGCAGGCCCAACAGAAGGCGGCCGGCACCAATGCCGGCGGAGTGGTGGGGTCAAATATGGACCTGCTAGGGTGAGGGTGGGGGAGGGGGAAGGGGGGGACACAGCGCAGCAAGGCGGCCGTGACGTGCCAGGATAGCACCCTGCACCACGGCCGATAGCCCTTCTTGGCGGTGGTTTCCGCCGTACAATGCCATACCTGTCAGAACTCCATTCATCTTCCTCTTGATCCGCTCTCGTCCGCCGCGTTGTCGTCCGGGTCCTCCGGCTGTCCTCCTCCTCGACCGCCGACTGGCGACATCCGACTTGCATTTTTGTATAGATATCTCCTTGTCGTACACAACTTCACTTAGAAAGTTCGCGTGGTTGCTTTGTAATGCGCCATCGGGTATTGATGAAATGCGACATTATGCTCTCCCCCGCTCCCCCGTTCATTCCCCCCTCGTTCGTGGTTCGTCTTCCCCCTTTGGCCCTCGCCCTCCCCCCCCGTCCCTCCCCCCCTCACCTTCACTTTGTATTCCCAACATTCTGAATAACGGTCCTCTTAATTCCGTGCAGGTTTGTGGAATATCAGCGCAAGCAGCGCATGGTTGTACGGCTCCATCGGGAAGCGTTAACTGCCATGTGTAACTTCTGGTGCGTTTATTCGGTTGGTTGGTTGGTTGGTTGGTTGAGGGATGTTGGGTTCGTTGCGTGTCTTATATCTGTGTTGTCCATCCCCGTGCGGTCCGTTCCCGCCCCACCATGAACCGCATTTGCCCAGCCTCGCAACCCACACCCGCACAAACCCGCACTTCGTCTCCCTGCCTCCTGCCGCACCCCACCACATACATACATACGTACACACACAATCCCGCAGGAAAGCCCTTGATGCGCACAACGTGTCGTTCACGTACCTCAGCAAGGCGCTTGCAGCGATTGAGGTTTCGGTAACACGGGTGAGTGGTGGTTGAATGGTGGTTGTGGTGGTTGAGTGGGGGAGAATAATGGGAGAGGGCTGTAGGGTGCGGTTAGCTCTATGTTGGGGGGCGGGAGGGGGCTTCGGGGGTATCTTGGGCCCAGCCGAGTGGCCAGGGGTACCAGCGCTGGCACTGGCACTGGCCTCACCCCACCGCTCTCATACCGTGAGCTGCGGCACATCACCGCCGCTGTGTCTGCCGCAATGGCCTCTTTTCGCGCGGTCTCTACCCCAGCAGCCCCAATACACACGTCCCACTTGCCCACATGCCCCCGTCCGGGGCCCCCTCCTTCCCCGCACTCTCGGGTACCCCACGGCTGCGTCTTCACCCGCACAACAAACTGTTGCTGCTGCAAAACCCTTCCTGTCAGGCGCAAACGGCGTATCACTTGGTGCTCGAGACGTACGGCAGCAACTACCGACTTGTACGGCTGTACGGCAAGTTTTTGGAGACGGTTAAGAATGATCCGTGGGGCGCGTTGGAGTACTACACGGAGGCTGATCGGTTGGAGCAGGAGAAGAATGACGACGGGGCGGGGCCGCTGCTGCCGGACGGTGAGGGCCCCCAAGGGGGGAGGGGGATGAAGGGGAGGGGCCTGGTCCTGCAGTAGTAATAGTAGGAGTAGGAGTAGGAGTATACGCAGCTGGCCCGCTGACTTTATCTGCTCTTCGTGGGTCTGTAGCCCACTGTAACCACCACACACGGTACTGCCCTGCCGTACATGCGGGTGGGGGCTCGCACGGGGATGCGGAGTTGGGGTCCAGTGGGGCCGCCCGAAGCGCCCGTGTCGCGGTGTGTATGGACGTCTCGAGGTGCTGCTTGACTGCCGCCGCCTCCAAACGCCCTGGCCCCCCTTCGCCCCCCTCGTAATCCCCCTCCAGTTACCCGTACCCGTACCCGCAACCGCACCCCGCTGGCTGCCCAACCAACCCTCTCCCTCCATCGCCTCAAACCCCCCAAACCCTATCCACAACATAACCCAAACCCGCGCCCCTTGCTCGTGCCGTACTGCCTGTACCACACACCATATAGGCACGCCTCTTAGCCGAATGGACGAGCTAGCCACTGCCGTACTGCTGATCTCCTCCGTGGGAGAGATCCAGATGGCCAACAAGCAGGTCCACCATTTGTTCGGGTACAAGAAGGGTGAGGAGCCGGGGGTCCCGGGGGGAGGTGTTGGGGTGGGTGGAACGGGCGCCGTAAGACGAACTACTGGCGAGTGGAGCCGGTACCGGAGATAGACGGATAGCCCTCCAGGAGAAGAGACAAATGATGCATCAGGAATACATTTACTGAGCAGTGATGACTGGAGTCTGGGGTAGTCCTGGGTGCAGAAGAGTCGGCGGAGGGAGGGGGGGAGGGGAAAGGGTATTGTAGTACACGACACGGATGTCCTTTGTTCAAACGGGTTCGTTATCTCCGGTTGTCGGTTTGTGTCTTGTTGTTCATCCCGCCAGCTTACTGCTCCCCTTCCCCTCTCACCTCCCGCGTCCCTCCTTCGAACGCCGGCAGTTCATTTCTGTTTTCCTGCATGTAGTTACCCCTTCCTCCCCCCCCCCGCCCCCCCCGCCCCGCCCCGCCCCGGGGCGAGCTGCAGGCGAGCTGGACGGCAAGCTGATCAATGTCCTTCTTGCCCCTCAGAGCAACAAGCGCATGATCCAGTGCCTGGTCTCGCTGGTGGAGCAGAGCATGACGGGGCTGGGGCAGGTGGCGGCGGAGGGACCCCAGACCTCCACCATGGCTGCCGTACTGGGTATGCACCACGAGAGGATGGCATTCCCCTTGCGGGTGTCCATTACTAAGGCGACAGGTGGGGGGGGGAGGGAGGGGGAAAGCGAGGGGGGTCGGGGTCGAGGGAGTGTGTGTGTGTGTGTGTGTGAGGGGGGAGATGACGGGTGTGTTGTGGACAGGGAGCAACTCACCGTCGTGGGAACGTGTTTTGGTCACACAGTTCGTTGGAGCTGTAGTCGTGTGATTTCGTTTGTGGTGGTTTCGGCGCCCCACTTGGTTCAGCCCCCACTCCCCCCCAACCCCAACCCTTTCCCCGCTCCAAAGGTATGGGAGAGGACTCCACCTTCATCGCCCTATTGGAGCCCGTACATGTGTCCAAGGATGCGTCGTACTTTTGGGTGGCCCCCAACGGTGTCATTGCGGGCTGTGACCCGCAGTTTGTGGCCAACTTTGGGTGCGCGGGGATGTGGCAGGGTTGTGGTTGGAGCGGGGGGCGGCCTGGAATGGGGTTGGGGGTTGGGGGTTGGTACTGCTAGGATGATCCAGCACTCCTTACCCCTCTCCCCAACTAAGTATTGCCCTGCTCCATGACCGGCCGACCGACCGACCGACCGACCTTGGTGACCGCCGTGGATCCGCCTCCGCACGAGGCCCCTGCCCCCCTCTTTTTTCTCCCCCAAACCGTTCCCCACTCGTTCGTGGTTCGTCTTTCCACCCCAAACCCCTCGTCGGCCTACCTGCCTGTCCGGGTCCTAGGCTCCCTCTCTACCTCCCACCCTCTCTACCTCCCGATAACCCTCCCAATCCCCTCTCCCCCATTGACCCCCTCCATCCTGCAGCAGTCGTCTTCTCCTATGCGTCTATCCGTCTATTTCTGGTATCTGCTTCACTCGCCAGTGGTTCTTCTTACCCTCCCATCCCCCCTCTCCCCCCCACTCGCTCGTGGTTCGTCTCCCCCCCCTCCCCCCCCCCCGGCAGGTACCTGCCCCATGACGTCATCGGCTCCCACTTGGGCGACTTCCTGGTGTGTGCCGGGGACCTGCAGGCGCTCCGGAACCACATCGCCTCTGTGTCCATGGCCTCAGCTATTGATCGCTGGGATCTTGAGGACCAGGAGGAGGAGGAGGGCGCCGGCAACACCGCACGACGACAGCAACAGCAGCAGCAGCCAGTGGGGGAGTCGGTGAACATATTGCACAAGTGGGTTTGTGTCTTTCAAGGGCAGGCGGGCCGTTGCGTGCGCTCCGCTCCAACTCCTCTTACTACTACTGCTCCCCCTCCTCGCTCGCATTCTCGTGCAGCGGTTCTTTCCGCGGGTGCAGGGGTATCGGACCATGCCGCAGAAATCCCGCCAAAGCCCAGTTCCCTTCGCACCCGCACACTCCCCTTAGGCCGTCTTTCCCACCCTTGCCGCTTACTTTCCCCGCCGCCGCGCCTGTTGTGCCCCTCTTCTCTCCTGCACATCCCTACTTACTCCCCCTCCTCCCTCCTCCCCTTCCCCCCTCTTTCCCCCCTCCTCCCCTCCCTCCTCCCCTCCCCTAACCATCCCCGGCGGGTGCAGCATCCTAGCCCACACTGACCGAGGCGGTGCGGCGCCTTGTCACGTGTCCCACCGCTTCGGCCACCCGCTGGCGTGCGAGGCGGCGGGGAGGAAGCTTGGTACGTGAGGGGGTTAGGAAGCGGGGTATGGGGGAGAGGGAGGGGGAGAGAGGGCAGATAGCTGTGTTTTGCCTGTACGCGGAAGGGCTCAGCTCCCTCCTCCCTTACCTACCACCCACCCCTCCTTCCACAACTCCTTTTCTCTTTTCCTCTCACCCTCGATCCATTCCACCAACCAATGGCGTTTCTCCGTTGCCCGCCACCGCCGCCGTTGCTACCGTGCTGCAGATCTGGGCGATGCCGTACTGTACGAAGTCCGTATCTGCCGTGCATGTCCGGACCCGTTCCTCATGCTCGTGACCGACCGCAAGGGCGCCATCAAGTTCGCCTCTCCCCAGCTGACCTCCATACTGTGCCCTAGAGGCTCCAACGCTCCCGGTGGCCAGCTGAGCGACGGCGACGCGTTCAAGGACCGCACAGACTCGCACCACAAGGGCTCGGGGCATGGACTGGCAATTTTGTCCGGTGTTGCTGCAGTCCACGGGCTGATTGGCGGCTACAGCCTCCGCGACTTCCTACCTCATCCTTGGAAGGACATCCACACCAAGTTGCTCAAGGTGCGATTGGGAGGAGGGGAGGGAGGGGGAGGGGCAAAAAGGCGGAAAAAGAGAAGGGGGAGGGGGGAGGAGGGTTCTTTCCCGTTTGGCCGTCTCCAAATTCCCCCTCTCCCCGGTGCCACAACATTCCTCTCCTTACCCCGCCAACCCACACACCCCGCCCCGCCCCGCCCCGGCAGGACACCTCCTCCTCCTCCTCCCCTCCGGGCGCCTCCTCCCGCAACTTGTGGAGCTGCACCCGCCCTGTGGGCAAGGGCACCAGCATGGAGCTGCATGACGCACATGGCACCCGTTTCTTCATGCACGTGGCGGTGAGCAGTGCGGAGGTGGTGGGCGAGCACCTCCACATCGCCAGGATGGCGCAGTGAGTACGACTGGGGGGGCCCCCAGGGGGCAGGGCAACTGGGCGCCGGTGGGGGTTGCTGGGATGGGAAAAAAGGACGAGGAGGAGGTCGGGAAGGGATAGGGAGGGGATAATTGCGGTTGGGAGTTGGGAGTTGGGGGCCGCCGCTGTGTGGGGAGTTCGGGATACAAACGTCGCGGTTAGCTGTGCTTTTTCTCCTTACTCCTCATCCCCAGCCACCACCAACCTCCTGTTTCCTCCCGCAGCGGCGCTTCAACCCCCCCGGCATAACAACCCCCTTGAAACCCCCCGTCGTAACCCCCCTCTTAACACGCCGCAGTTCCAACCAGGAGATAGCAACTTCGGAGCGGCGCCTTCGTCTGCAAGTCAACTCCGAGGGCCTTATCACGGGAGTCAGCAAGGACACGCCATGCCAGCAGCTGTTTGGATTCGAGGCCAGCCACGTGAGCGCGTGTGTGTACGTATGTACGTATGTACGTATGTGCGTATGTACGTATACATGTGTGTATGCGTGTGTTGATTAGTTTTGTATCTATGTGTTATGTCTTCTTTTTTTAATCTGGCTTTTCCTGCCTAAGCCCTGTTCCGCGGATTTCTTACTCGCGGTGTACGGCTGCTCAGTACGGCAGGAAAACACATTTCGTGCTAATTTCTGTCCATCCCCCTTCCTTGTCCCCCTTTGGGCACCCGCAGGTGCTGGGTCGGGCCCTATGGGAGGTTGTTGACGGAGTGGAGCAGCAACTGCTGATGCGGCCCGGCTCCTCCCTGGGGAGAGTGACAGGCCCGGGGCAGGGCAATGCGGCGGCGTTCTCAGCCTTACTTGAAAAGTGAGCGCGTAATAGTGTGTGTGTGGGGGGGGCCGAGTAGTGGTTTCCGAGTTGGCCGAGTTGGGGGATTGGGAGATTTCCCGACTGACTGAGGTAGGTAGGTAGGTAGGTAGGTAGGTAGGTATGTCCGGCACAACCGCCTTGGCCTCCGTAACCCTCAAGCCACCCCTCAGTCCGTAACCCGTGACGTCCCCCCCGCGACCCCTAGGGCAGCATTCCCTACCCCTTCCTTCCTCCCGCACCCACCACGCATTCCCCCAATCCTCTCCGCCGTTCTTCGTCGGTGAAGGGTTATCCATGCTCCAGGCCGTTCGTACCGGGTCGCTGTCGTACCGCCGACGCCCGCATCCGGCATCGGCTCCGCCGTCTCCCGCGCGAACGCCGAGCTGGCGGCCGCGCAACGGGCCGCCCAGGTCCGAGCGGCCGTGATGACGATCCATATCCCGCTGCTGTCGGACGACGAGAGTGAAGGCCCCGACGGGTTACCTGGCGGCGGCAGCTCCGCCGGCGACGGCGGCGAGTCCGGATTCGCCACCCCCAGCCCGCAGATCGGCGGCAGCGGTGACGGCACCCCTGCCGGCGGCGGCGCCGCCGCCGTGGCCGCTACTTCGCGCGACTCCGCCGTCACAGTTGACTTGTGGCCGGTTCACAGCGTCAGCGGCGTCCTGGAGCTGAACAGCTTGGGTCGCATTACGTCTATTTTGGAGGAGCACACGCGACCCGCGGGTCTGTTGTTCGGTGTTGCGACCAAGTCGTTGGTGGGTCAGTCGCTGACGGCGCTGGTGCCATTGCCGCCGGGACGGGAGGAGGTGGGCGACTTGCTTTCGGCGGGCAGCCGCAGCAAGAAGAGCAGCCTCAAGCAGGCAGCCAAGGACCCGGTCGTGAAGGTACGTGGGCCGGGATGTGCCCGGGGGGGAAAGCGCCGGGGGGTTTGGGCAGTGCCTTCTTATTTACATGTGCACCTGACTTGTACTATATTCCATCAGTTTTCCACGCTCCTACCTTAACAGATGAATTGTTGAGGAGCGGGGGCCCCGCTCAATATTCTCTCTCTCTCTCTCTCTCTCTCTCTCTCTCTCTCTCTCTCTCCCTCTCTTCCCGCCCCTCAACCTCCTCAACCTCAGACGGTCTGTCCCTTCTTCGCCTTGGAAACCCTCATTGCCGTAGACCTTCCCTCCCTCCCTCCTCCCCTTCTCCCCCCCCCTCCTGTGTGTGAACACGTCCCTCCTGCTGCCAGGTGGGCCCAGTCCACATCCTGCAGGCTATCCACGCGGACGGCCACCCGCTTCAGCTGGCGGTGCAGGTGGTGGGGAAACCGAGGGGCGGGGAGCAGCTCACAGTGCTGATGAGACTGCACGTTACTCCTATGATGCCAAACGGCGGCGGTGGAGGTGGCAAAGCCGGTAGGGGTACGGACGACGGCAGACTGCCGCTGGACTCCCCGCTGGTGCTGCCGGCAGCGACAGCGAGGATGACGACAGCGACGGCGGCAGCGGCAGCCAAGGTCCCGGCGCCCAAGGCGCCCGTGCCGAAGCCCCCTGATAAGGCCCAAGAGAAGAGTACGGCAGCGGAGCGGCTTCTTGCGAGGTTGGAATCTTGTGACACGCCGTCCATACGGGATATGGAGGAGTTTGTAACGGGCCGGTCCATGAATGCGCGTACGGCAAGCACATCCGCCGCGGCTGCTGCTGCCGCTGCGGTGGCGGCGGGATCGCCGCCGGGAACAGCGTCGGCGGTGGCGGCGGGCGGGCTCTCGGCGTCGGCATCGAAAGTCCCGGACGAGAGCAGCGGTGGCGGCGGCAAGAACATGACGCCGCCCGGTACGGCTCATCGCGCCGCCAGTGGGACGGCTTTAAAACCACCCCTGGACATCCACCGCCGCCTGGGGTCTCCCCGCGCACGTCCCGCCACGCCGAGTACGCCCGTCAAGTCACCGGCTGAGCTGCTGGCCGTCGGCGGCTCGGACAGCGCCAACGGCGCTGCATTCGGCAGCGGCGGCACAGGCAACGGGATGGCCGGCGGCGGGCAGCCGGCCGCGTCGCTGCCGCCAATGCCGGCGGCTCTGGCCGGTGCGGGCTTGGAGCTGCCGCTGCCCGGGGTGGTGACGACGGCGGGTGGCGGCGGCGGCGGCGGCGCTGCGGTTCGCGTCGCCTCGTCACGCCGAGATTTGGTCCATCGGGAGGCAGGTGAGGCTGGGAGGGCGGCAAGGGGGATTAATCCGTACATACATACATACATACGCACACATCCCCAGTACTTCCTGTGGCTCATGTCATTACTATACATATATACATATATACATACACACGGCTCAGTTCTCCGTACATGTGCACACGTACGTTGTGCCGTGCCGCAGGTACCCCGAGGATCGGGTCGACCAGCGCCGCCACTCCCGCCGTCACCCAAACAACAACGTTCACCCCCATGGCCGATGACGACTCGGCCATAGAAGGCAGTGCGGCGGCGGGTTACAGCGCTAACAGCAAGGACGAGCAAAGCGACGATCCAGATGCCGTACAGGTGTGTGTGTACTGTATACGCATGTATGTGCGCAAGGGAGGGAGAGTTTGGCTGTCATGCCATTTTAGCTTTGGAAAGATGCCTTGGCTAGTGGGGAAAAGCGGCTGCATTTCGCCTTTTATGACGGCCTGGCGTGACGATGGTGGTGTGTCCGACTGCGGCGCGACGGAGGAGCCCCGCTGAATACCGTGTCGCGCCTGCCTGCATGCACACGTGTATCGGCAAGTTGTATCCCCACCTTGACGTCTCCGGTTCGAATCCTACCTACTATATTTCATATTTTTTCGTGCGATGTATGCAAAATCTAACCTTTTTACTTCGCTCCTCCTAATTTAGGGCTGTTGTGTTTTTCTTTCCGGCCCATCCCCCATTCCCTTTCCCGCTCACCTCCCTGTTGCCATGCCGTGACTCGGCATACCGCACCCGACACATCCATCCCAACAACCCCCGTGTTACAGCCCGTGTCTGCCGGCGGCGGAAAGAACATGCAGCGCATCCAAGAGTGGGTCATGACGAAGGGCGAGCTCTACCAGAACGCAAAGCCCAAGCTAGAGCGCGATGACGTAAATCCCCTGGATGCCGCCGCCGCCACCAAGGCACTAGACGTCGACGTTGACGACGACGACGAGGAAGGGGAAGGGGAAGAGCAGACCAGCCAAGTGACGGAGGAGCGAGCAACAACGAGCAGGTTTGCGTCGCTGCGCGCGCCGCCGCCGGCGGTACTGAGCCTCGCGGCCGGCGGCGGCGGCGGCGGCGGCGGCGGCGCCGTGCGTACCGGCTCCGCCAACATTGCCAGTTGGGCGGCGGCGGCGGGGCTGGAGACGACCACGCGGACGCCGTCGTTCAGCAGCCCACCTGCTGTATCCGGGCCGCCTGTGGGGCTGTTTGCGCCCCCTCAGCCCGCCTACCCGCCGCTATCCGGCGATTTCGACGACACCGCCAGCAACGGCGGCCAGAGCGTCATGTCGGGCAACTCCGGTGGGTCCGATTGGGCCGGCTTTCTTCTGCTGACTGATCGGGCGATGTCGCTGACACGCGTTGACACCACTTTTCACCACGTTCAAAATGTTTAACTACTAGTTTGCAGCGGCCGCCGAGTAACTTTCCACCCCCTTCCCTCCACACAACCTGTTCGCCCCCGGTCTCCCCTGAAACACGACCAACGATACCGTCCACACCACCACATGGCAGTCCAACAGAGCACCCCACCCCCTTATCCCCTCCCCCCGCACACATATACACACACAGACACATACACACACGTTTTCCCCCTCCGGCCCCCGCGTGCAGGTACCAGCGGTGGTGCGGAATACAAACGCGGCAAGCGGTTCCGCAACTTGGTGAAGCTGATGGACAGCAGCGAGGCCGAGCAGGTGCTCCGGCGGTTTCGTGTGGGGGCGCTGCTGACCATGGCGGTGCTGGCGGCGGCACACACGGTGTGTTTTTCGTTTGTGGTGGTCAGCATCAAGGTAAGGGGGGTTGGGGGGGTTTGGGGGAGTGTGAGGCGGCACCGCGGTTGCGTTTACAGCAGGTTGACTGACGTACATGTGGCTGCCACGGGGCGGGCAGGAGGGGTGTGGACGTGTGGGAATCCGAGTTTCTTTAGTTGGTTGGTTGGTTGGTTGGTTTGTTAGTTGTAGAGGAAGGGAGAGAGTAACCGCATATGAATACTTTTAGCAGATGGGGTGTGATATGTGTGTTACACCTTTCTTGAGTTTCGTAAATTATAAATGATCTAAATAATCTAATCCTGCTGTCCCTATGTTTTCTGTAATTATGCATTCTAACGTAATATTCAATATATGTTCTTTGAATGAAGGTCACTAAGTAAAAGCCATGGTGTTCGAGTTGGTTAACCTTCAACGCTGCGGGTGGCATAACCGCACATGACGGCCACTATTAACCACATCTGGGCGCCTTCCCCGCCTTCCCCTGCCCTTCCTCTTCCCCCTCCAACACACATAAACACATGTATACATACGCAAACACACGCACACAGGGCCAGCAGCAATCCATGGGGCAGCTGGTCACGGCGGGTCGCTCCCAGCGCTACCTGCACCAGGTGCTGGTCAGCCTCCGCGCCATGGACCAGATTCTCAAGGGCAAGACATCGACAGCCTTTGAATTGTACAACAACACATCCGTGGATGTGCGTGTGGGGTTGGGTTTGGTTGGGGGGATCACTGGGGAGGGGGCGGGACAGAAGGCTGGGGGGTTGGGGGAATCTGGGGTGGAAAAGGGGGGAAATGGCTGTGTTTCGGTCATCTATGTTGTTAGCGGCACACAGTCCTGGCCCCCGTTCAGCGAGCCCGACAGACAAACAGACGCACAGGCAGACGGAGACAACTATTTTGCCGGATGGTTTCTCTCGTCACCCCCTCAAGCGCTTACCTGGATTCCTGGCCCTCCTGGCCCTCCTGACCTTTTGATTAAAGAACCAGGCGGTTCTCAGCACCCAGCTCCTCCGCCCCACCCGGCAGTGGCCCCACTCCCATCGCCTCACTTGACCCTCTCGCCCCACTGGACCCACTTCCCGCCTGCAGACCTTGGCACAAAAGGTGTTTGACTCGGCCATGCAAGTGAAGGTGCGGAGGGAGGAGGGAGGTGGGAGGAGGGGGGAGGTGTGTGTCTGTGTTGGGGGGGAGAGATGGAGAGGGGGGACTTGCGGGGGACATTGGAAATCTTTCTGGGTATGCCACCTGTGTACCTAATATGTGCGGAAACACAGAGATACATACATACAGACAGACAAGTGTGGATTTGCGACGTGGTGGTTGTAGCACCACGCCCGTGTGTGCGGCTGGAGCGTTGCAGCAGAGCGCACACCCCCATGGCGAATGCCCTGCTTGATACACTTGCAGTCGGTGCCCTTTCCGCCGGCAGCAGGGGGTGCTGCCTTGGCGCGACCAGTTGCTTTCGTTGCGCTGACTACTGCTGACAGCTGACTCTTTCCTGCGAGGCGAATGGGTGCGGCGTTGCAGTGCAGGTGTTTCCAAATGCCCCTCCTCCGAAACCACTTTCGCATTTGCGATGATGCATTTCCTTATGTCGTCGTACGTTTTTACAGGAGCTGAATAACTACGTGGCGGACAACAACTGGGGGAAGGGCTCTGTACGAGATCTGTACTACCTGCAGTCCTTCTCTGTACGGCAGGGATGGGGAGGGGAGGTCGTTTAGGCGGGTGGGGTAATGGGTATGGCGGCGGGTTAGCGGTTCGGGTTGGGACGTGTGGTGGGGCCCGGGAAAATAAGATGATGTGCAGGTGTGGACGTGGGGGGTCGAGTAGGACGCTGAGAGGGTGTGTACGACCTTTCCTTGTGTGGGGGCTCCGCTGTGGGGCTCTGCTGTGGGAGTGTATGTAGGTATGTACGCCCCCGGGGCTCGAGGTGCTCATTCAGCTATTGCTTTGATTACTCAGTCTCATAGCTACCCGCTTGCAAGCACCTGGCCCCTCCCGCCCCCCGACATGCCCCTCTTGACGCATTGAAGGTCTGGTCAAAGGTCAACGCAACCACAAACGAGGACGTGTACGTCAACATGACGTTGTGGGTGAGCTGACTAGCTGGGTAGAGGAGTGGTTGGCGTGGGTTGGCGGTGCGGAGGGTTCCTCTCGCTGCTTGCATATGACACATGACCTCCCCTCCCCTTCCCTCCCCCTTCCCCTTGCGCAAGGCCCCCTGCAGGCCGCGAGAGTCATATGCCGCCGCGATTGGAGAGCCTGCTCCTCCTTCCCCTCCCCCGCACAGCAAACTTTGCTTATCTCAATATCGCCTCGTTTACCCGTTCCCATTTACAATTATTTAAACGTTCCCGCCTTTATTGGCCTCCATATATCCAAATATCCATATCCGTCCACATTTAAGGGCCCCTTCCCGCCCCTGCCCCCGCCCCCCCGGCCCCCGGCAACCCCCCCTTTACAGGACCTGGCCACCAAGGTGTATACGAGCAGCAAGGACGTGTATCAGAACTACCGGGAGTGGAACCGAACCCAGGTCAACATCTCCACTACGCCCTCGGGCCAGTTCCTGCTCAAGAGCGGGCCGGAGCTGTTCAACGGCTTCAGGAAGGTGAGAGTGAAGCGAGCGGCTGCTGCTGCTGCGGGCGTGTGGAGTGGGTGACTTGGTGTGTGTGTGTATATATATGGGGGCGAGTGAAGAGGGGGCAGGGGGAGTGGGGCCAAGGAGGCAACAAGCAAAGGCTGTGTACGGATTAGGCGGCGGGGAAATACGTCGGGTTACCCTCTGTGCAAATGTATGTATGTACTGTTGACTTCCTGCTTTCTTACCCTTCGCTTTCCTACTCGCGGATGTTCTTGTGGAAAATATATTGCTGTGAACAGTATAACATGTCGCACATGGGGGTTGCCGCCATGTCCCGTACTCCGTACTCCGTACAGATTTTGGACGACCTGCTTTACATTGCGATGCGCAACACCAGCCAGGTGAATAACCTGTTGTTGGCTTTCCTCGTGGCTGAGGGCTGCGGAGTGTCGGTGATGGCAGCTGCAATGCTGGCGTACTTGCTGAGGAAGCTGGCATTACAGCGGTACACGCTGTACGGCACATTTTTGGTGATTCCCGTGGGCCTTACTCGCGCGCTGTCGTCTCAGCTGGCCAACACCACGTTGCTGGAGGTGGGGGTTTGGGGGGGAGGGTTTGGGGGGAGATACGGCGGGGGCTTTTGGGGGGGGTGATGCTTTTGATTTTGCAATATCAATATGCTGCAGCGAGTGCCTGTTCAGGACACCTCTTCCGGTGCCGATATGTGTGTGTGTGCTGTTACTGCCCTGCCCTGCCCTGCCTTGCCTGAACAGGAGGAGGAGGAGGACGAGGAGGAGGACGACGGACCGCACGGCGATGACGACCACGACAAGGTGGGCTGCGGGGCCCCCGCTGGCTGCGCTGCGACAACACACACACATACACACACACACAACCCTGTGGCTAGTGGGCGGATGGTATTGTCGTACATCATACACGCGTCTGGGTTTTGTGGGTTTTGTTTGACCAATACGACCTCGTTTTCCCCGGGGTGTCGGAGGAGTTTTGCCACCTCTTCGCCATGTGCGCATCAACCCCCCATTACACACACACACACACACACACGCATGCCCCTCTGCCGTACATGGACGCAACACAGTCGGGGATTTCGGACGTCGAGACGAACGGCGGCAACGATAACCGAAACCACGGCGGCAACGATAACCGAAATCACGGTTTGCCCAGCGGCAGCATGCGCAATCGCCACGCCACGCTAGCGCCCTCGGCCACGATAAACAGCCGCCGGCGGCCCAGCTTCCAGGCTGCCGTACTGGCGGCGTACGCCAAGGCCGCCGCCTCGGGCGAGACGCAACACGCCGCCAGGCTGCCGGCGGCGGCGGCGGCGGCTGTCCCCGGGGGCCGCTCGTTCAGCCGTGTGAATTCCATCCAGCACAGGGCCCTGGTGCTGCGATCTTCTTGGGGTCGCTTTCGTGAGGGGCTTATGTCCCGACTTTACCAGTGCCTGCCTTGCCTGGCAAGAAGGTGCGCTGGTGGTGGTGGCGGTGGTGGTGGTGGTGAGGGAGGTGGTGGTGGTGGTGGTGGTGGCAGTGGTGGTGGCAGTGGTGGTGGTGGTGGTGGTGGTGAGGGAGGTGGCGAGTGAAGTGGCGAGGGAAGTGGCCAGATGTGTTTGATTAGTGCTTACGTTTTTTGGCAAAGCCTTGGAGCGTTTTCAAACTTGAAATGTACGTGACAATGACGTATTTGACGTACGTGTGCGTTTTTCGTCGGTATCCGTACTTCCCGGGGGGGGGGGGCCTGCAATGGGGGCTTAGGGCCTGGTGGGCCCGCACAGACTGCCCCCGCAACTGCTACACGCACACTCATGCCCCCCTCCCCTCCCCTCCCCCCCCTCCACGCACCAGGTCTCAGACGGTGTTCCCCACCTCCCACGGCCCGGGTGCCGCTGCCGTGGAGCACCACCACAAGCGGCACCTGAAGCTGGACTCCAACGACACCACGAGGCTGCTGATGCCCTTCGTGCTGTGGTCCTGTCTGGTGGTGACGTTCTACGCGGTGTCGGTGGCGGAGCTCAAGGTGTTGTCGCGGGTTCCAATGAGGACTTGGGCTGGATAGTGCTGTCGTCTGGTTGGTTGTGTGAGATATGAAACGATGAAATGCTTAACGAACGACCCTCTTTTTCTCTCTCTTTTCCTCCTTTCCGGAGCATCTTCCCCCCCCCCACCACCCACCCACCCACACACACACACACTTATCCCCTCCTCCGCTCCGGACCGCCCCTCCCGCACCCTCCCCCCGGCAGCAATCCAAGCCGCTGGTGGCCGTCGCCAGCGTCAGCAACTTCAACACCGCCCGTACCTACCGGTCCTGTTTCTTTGCCCAGGTGTGTACGGCTGCTTGTACTGCATGATTATATACACAATGGCGCTGGTCTTTTCCGTACATAACCGCACTGGTCTTTTTCTTGTGGGGCATTTGCACCTGGCGACCTCGCCCGCGGTGCGTCGTGGGGTGCCACCACCCGCCCCGCAGTGCCGTGTGCGACATTGGGTTTTGTACGGCAGCTTCGTTCTCTCTCCCGGCCTTTCCCTCGCAACGGCTCACTCCTCCGCTGCCACTTGCCAGCAGCCGCCGTGTACCGCCCTGGTGCTCTGGTTTTGCTGAGGTGCAGTTTCTCATTGACGAATCCCCTTCTTGTGGCTGCGTTTGCACGTCTGCATGTACGTATGCATGTACGTACGTATGTGTGTGTGGTGTGGTCCAGGAATTGGCTGCGGAGGAGGACCCGACCAAGTTGCCTGCCCGTCGGGCGGTTTTGAAGAAAGCGGCGACCATGTTGAGGGACGCATTTTACACTTTGAAGGTAGGATGCCGTACATGTGGCGGGCCGTACGGAGAGGTGTGCGGATGTAGGGATGTACGGCGCTGCAGCTTGGGCTTGCCGCGACAGAGCTGTACTATTAACTACAATAAGACGGGGCTGGGGTGAGGGAGGGGGAGCCGGAGGAGGCGGCGGAGGGTCCGAAGTCGGGGAGTTTGACCATCTGCATATCCCGCCCTTTCCATGTCGACCATCGATCCAACCACCGGTCTAACCCCACCTTTCCCAACCCGCCGCTCATTCGCATCTTATTCACCCGCCCAACTAACAAACTAATAAACTAACTAACCAACCACCCTCCCTCCCTGGCGCTCTCCGGTTCCCCCTCCCCCACTTCACTCGTTCGTGGTTCGTCTTTCCCCCTCCCCACCTCGCAGTTGGGCTCGGAGGCCTGGAGGACCCTGGGTGCGACATGGGGGATATCACCGGGGGGGGGTTGGGGGGGGGGTAATGTGTGTGTATGTGTGTCTCCACGCCTGGCTGCTCCCCGCACGACGGGAAATCCAATTGGCCCGTGTTCAGTCTCGGGTGTGGCCATGTATGTATGTTTGTATGGGTGGATGGATGGATGGCTGTGAAGGTGGGGGGGAAGGCAAACGTCTGGTTTCTTTTGGTGTGGTGGACGTCCTGTTGCCGATTTAACTTCCTATTATTATTACCACGACTACTATTTATATTCCTAAATCTTTCCGGTTTCCATGTTCACATGAGGTCCATCTAATTCAATACTTCTCTTGTTGTTGTTGTTGTTGTTGTTGTTGTTGTTGTTGTTGTTGTTGTTGTTGTTGTTGTTGTTGTTGTTGTTGTTGTTGTTGTTGTTGTTGTTGTTGTTGTTGTTGTTGTTGATGGGGTGTTACACTGTGGGCGGCTCGCCCGATAAAGGACGAGCACCGGGGGCCCTGACCGGGCCGAAACACAGCGCAGGGAAGGGCGCGCGGCTTTACGACCGTCTGTTCCTCCGCGCGCGCCTCATTCCCTCACTCGCGCCAACCGGGACACTCTCCCAGCCCCTGGCTAGGCAACACAGCGGCGCAAACCGATCTATGCAAGAACCGCACGAAAGGCGCCACTTCGCCTGGCCTGCCTATTCACGCGCTCTCGTCCCTCTTGACCTGTTGTTGTTGTTGTTGTTGTTGTTGTTGTTGTTGTTGTTTTGGTATTCCGTATCCTGGTTTTGAGGTTTTAGGTTTTTATGTTGGTGCATGTATGTTGCCGTAGGTTTCACACCGCTTCTCTGAGCGGTCTTATTGTTGTTGTTGAGTGTCCTTCCGTCGCTCCCCCCCGCCCCTCAGGACCCAACACGGAGCGCTTCCCGCTGGTGACTCTGGGTATGTCGTACGAGAACCGTGCCCTCCGTGAGCTCTTCTACACGAACACGGGCTGTCTGCGCTCCCCGCCCAACCTGCCCTGCCCGGGCCCGGAGTACAGATGGTATCAGGTGCGGAACGGGAAGGAGGGAGGGGGGGAGGGGGGGGGGAAGGGAGGGGGAGGGGGGGTTGTGTGTGTACGGGACCGGGGACTTGCAATGGGGCGGGGAGGGGTTCTCGAGAGGGGGGGAAGGGGGTTTAGGCCTAGTTTTGTGTATGTACACATGTACACATACACAGCTGCTCCCCCACCTCTTTACTGTTCGGAGGTATGTGTCCGAAGTGGGCTTTGCCCCACTAACGACCCCACAGCCCCCTGGACCGTCTGACCGCTCTCCAGATAGCCATATAGTTCCCTCACCCCTCACCCGCCTCTTACAGCTCTAGTTCAACATTATGTATGCGTGTCTCTTCAAGCGACTGGATTTTTCCGCGATAACTGCCGTACATGTCACCCTGACACTCCATTTCCCCCCCTTTTCCCCCTCTCCCCCCCCTCCCCCCCAGCTGACCCACTCTGGTGTGGACAGCATCATGCAGGTGTACCTGAACCACCTGTTCGCGATGGCGGAGGAGGTGGTGGATGTGAAGCCCGGCCTGGACAACCCGCACCTGGACTTCATCTATAACGTGGGAACTAAGGTGGGACGCAAGGGGGCCGTGCGTGCGTGTGTATGTATGTATGCTTATATGTATGTGTGTGCGTTTTTCGGTGCGGGGGAGGGGGAAGAAGGCACTTTGATTACCATGATGAGGTGACGGGTAGGGGGGGGGGGGGGAAATCCGCCCCGGGGAGGGGAATCCAAGGGGGGGGGAAGGGGTCCCCGCCTCCCCTAAACCAGTGAGATGGATAAAGCCCCTGCCAAACTTCCCCCTTTCTGACTCCTGTACATACGTACGTACATACATACATGCACACACAGGACCTAACGGACGCCAACATCCGAATCGGTGTCGCCCACTTCGACCACATTGAGAACCTGTTCTCAAGTAAGCTATGCGCAGTTCGTACATGCATACATACATACATACTTGGGTTTGGCACTACTGGTAACGCGCGACCATTGCCCCCGGGAGATCCCGGGATCGATACCCATTAGGGTCAAAAATCCTTCCGATGGTGGAAGGTATTGCGCCCCTAGTTGATGGACGGTGGTGACCTGGGATAAAGTTAACCTGCGAGCCGACCAGGAACGGAGTTGGGCCGCTGTCGACCCGGCAGATTCCGTTGGATGCTGGTGGTGGGTGCGGAACCTGAGTGATCCACTGAGAAGTTGACTAGGGTGATTGGATGAGGGTGCCCCGAAATACCGGGGAAGGCAGGGTTTCGCAGGGTAGCTGCCACGGGCGAAGATATATCCCCCTGTTTCACACATCATACCATTGCCGATGCATTACCGACAACAGCACCGCCATCCCAAACGCCTTTATCATGAAAAATTTCAGGCTTATCTTGCTTTTTTGGTGTCTGTTCGACGTTCGAGTCGTTGCCTTGTGCGTGTTTGGCTATGTGAGGACCGGTCATACATGCTGCTATGCCGCGTTGACTCACGGGCTTGACCTTCTTACGGCCCCTCGTATCTATTCTATGATTGAAAATACTAAGTTCTGCACATTACGGAGCAATCTGGCAGCAATGGACGTTTTTGGCTGGAGGAATGAAAATGTACGGGTCGGCCTGAAATTCATTCCTTTTTTCCAAAGGCCAAAATGCCTGTTTATTCCTTTTAAGGAATATATTACTTGTTAAAAAACGCTGATTACACCCACTGTACAATTCCGCCACTTCCCCCCCTCGTCATTTCCCTCCCCGCCCGCCCCATCCCCTTCTTCATCCCCCGCCCACACCGCAGACATTCTGTTGCTCCACATCCTGCTCTTTGTGCTGCTGTGGTTCTTCCTGGCCGGGTTCTTCGTGCTGCTGCTGAAGCCGCTCCTGGTTAGATTGGCCCGGGAGGTGAGGGGGAAGGGGGGGAGGTGAGGGGGGGGGGGGGCGGGGAGGGGAAGGGGGATGAGCCCACGGGAAGATGGGCGCGGAGGGGGCACCGCAGGAAAAACCGGCGGAGCTTAGGATCCCATACGCATCTAGGGTCTCCCGACCACCCCCCGCCACTGCCCTCCCCCCCACCAAAAACACACAGACATACAAACACACACAAGGGCACACCCCGGCCTCACCCCATGATAAGCATATTATAATCCTTCGCCCCCAGCCAGACGCCGTCTTACTTTGGCGTACCAAGGACTTAAAGCCAACATCCCTTGACCCAGTCTCAACCGAAATACCTGCCATGTTGCCGTACATACGGCGTTACCGTACCCCAGAAGCGCCATATAGCCGAGCTGCTGAGTCAGCTTCCCCTGGAGCTGGATGTTGAGAAGATGGTCCGGGTGGCGCTGGCGGGGAGCACGGGGGGCCCCGCGGCAGCGGCGGCGGCGGCGGCGGCGGCGGAGGGGGGCAGTGGGGGTGAGGCGCATGCAGGTAGGGGGCCGGTGGGGGTGAGGGGAAATGAAAATGGGGGGGAGGGGGGTTAAGGTGGGGAAGTTGTGTTTTAGGTTTTGTGCTTATGTTTCTTCCTCATCTTCATCCTGGGCATTGTTGGAGCACAAGCACCCGGGGTTGTTGGGGTGTCTTCGTGCACTTCGAACCCTGGGTGACACCTTTCGCAAGCGTGCTGAACAAAAGGCGATTTTCCAAGATAGCTGACTGTCCGTGTTACGCTGTGTTGGTGCTCAATAGGTTAGGTTGGAAGTGGCGACACTAGCGATAGCAGGACGAGTGCAAGGCGGGATTTGGCCGCTCAAGTAGCCACGGCGGTCGTTTTGCACCGTCACGTTGATGGCGATACCCACCTAATGGCCCCTCCCCTCACCTACCCCTCCCTACCCTACCCTCTACCCTCCTCTACCCTACAGGCGCAGCTAACGTGGCGCAGCAGCAGCAGCTGGCCTCGGATGCAGCTCGCGCCTGGAAGAACGTGCTGCGCACCACATCCAACGCGATCAGCCAGGAGAGGGAGCGCAGGAACAGCTTGATGATCTCCAACAAAATGCTGCAATAGGGCGGTAGTACGGCGGTTGTAGTACGGCGGAGGCGGAGGCCGCGGCGATGTCGTGTGCAGTGCATCCACTCGTTCAGCGGCTCACACTGCGGCGCTTTCGTTCCGTTTGCAACGCAGTACAGCGGTGCTGTACGGCAGTGATTTGTTCTATAGTTATGTTTGTGGCTGCGGCGGCGGCGGCAGCTTGTAGCTGCTTCCCGCCGATTTGCAAGTTGGGGATGAGAGCTTGGTCGGTTGGTGGGATTGGTTAATTGCGGCCGTACAACCCGCCAGGATGGGGGGAGGGGGGAGGGAGTGACGCTCCCCCCCCCACACACATACACACGCACGGGCACACAGCTGTGTGTGTGTTTCGGGGCCGTGTGGCGAAGTACTTGCCTGCGATGTGTGTGTAGTTGTACGTCTGTATGCATGTATGTATATATGTATACGCGCGAATATTCGTGCAGTGCTCTTGTACACTTGCTTTGCTCGTCGGCCGCGCAGGTTCGATACTTGACAGCCTGAGGGCTGCTGCTGGTGCTGCTACTGCTGTTACTACTATTGCTCCTACTGCTACTGCTGCTACTGTTGCTGCTGCCGACTCGGCGATGTGCTGGTTTGCCTTTTTGTTCTTTGTCCCTTTCGCGGCAGCTGCTTTGCTTTCACACCGCACGGCAGCTTTGCTTCTGGCCCCGGCGTCCTCCCACTCGTTCATTCATTCACTCGCAACCCCCACCCACCCACCCAACCCCGGTTAGTCGTTGTGTTAACTCAATTCTTCGAGAGAGCTAGGTCCCGGCTTCGTAGGGCAGAGGACGGGCCAGTCCTGTTGCAGCAGGTGTTGTGTGTGTGTGTGTGTGTGTTTCATCGGGGGGGGTCGAGGTGGCGATCGTGCGGGTAGATGGGTGGTCCTCGCTCAAACGGTCGCAACGGTCGGGTTGTTAGGTCGTTAGGTCGAGCTAACCCCGGCCCCGCGGCATCCCCTTGACCGACCTCTACCTGGTTCGCATAAGGCCCACAGCCCACTGCGGGGTTCGCCCTCCCGCAGCTCAGGGTTTTGAGGGGGGACCGGGCAGTGGTATAATGGTGGTGTATATGAGTATGTATGCATGTATTTGTATGTATGTGTGAGGAAGAGGGCGCGTATTTCACAGCCCTGGCAGGCAGGGCGGTTTTCTAATCCCTCTCGTACAACTACCACAACACGCAACTATCACCGCTACTGCCACTGCAAGGAAATCTGACCACATTGTTGTCCGAGCGGCGGCGGTTGCTTATAACCGCTTTCAACCGCTTCGGGGTGTTCCGTTTGGCCTTCACACCATGCCCCTGCCGAAGTGTTTGGGGCGTTGCGTGTGAGTCTGTGTTTGCCTGGGCGAGCGTGTGCGTTGTGTTTTTTTATGACCTGAGCCGCGGTGAGGGAAATGCCGATGGTGTGTTGACGCGTGTGTGCGTTCATGTATGTTTGCGTGGCGCATGGGCGAGCGGTTTACAGCGCGCGCAAACCGTAAGTACGAATTGGGCTTCTTGCGGCTCGTTTTTCAGTTGTGGCTCCAACGGTCAACTGCAACCAGAATCAGCGGTTCATCTCCAGGAATGGAGAGAACTAGCGCGCTGTCAGCGTGCGTATATATGTATGTATGAATGCCTCTCTAGCCTGGCGGTGCGGGCCGTCATCAAGCTGCGGTTGCATGACATATACGTGTATGTGCGTGTCTCCCCCTGGAGGGGGGGGCCCGAGCGAATGGGGGGAGGGGGAGAAGTTCCAACCTGCGTGACGCGCTCCTGTCCGAAGCGCCAAGCCGCGCCAACGGAGGAGGGGGGAAGGGAGGTGAGCTCCGGAGAGTAAGGCGACGAAGAAAGTAATCCTTTCCCCCTCGGGAAAGGGAAGAGGAGAGGAGGGGGGAGAGGTGCGGCGCTGGAAAATGATAGAGCGGTGGTGATGTGTGTATGCGCTCCTCGTTGCCGTCGTCCTCTTCCGAAATAACCGGAACCTCCGGCACCCTTGCCCATGAACCCATCCCATTGGGTGGTACTGCGTTGTGCGTACTACAGCGTGTCACGTACCGTACGACCGTCGTACTGAGGCCATTGCCTATGGACATGGTAGATTTTCCAACTTGCGCCTAAATCGTATCCAACTTTGCCTTGCCTTGTGCCTGATTAAGCAACGTGAGATGATGCGGAGAAGCGAGGAATGGATCCAAACCCCCTTTCCGCAGTACTAGTTTCGTACATGTTTTACGTATGAACGTCTGTTAGTATGCATGTATGTGTGTATGTATGTGTGTGTATGCGTGTGTGCGATTACGCTATAAGTATTTTGACTGAGCCGCATTCGCAATACTACTCATACACACGCATACAGAGATGCACATACATACTTACATGCATACATACGTAGGCGGGTGTCTGATATTGCTTGTTTGCGGCGGTTATGAGGCGCAGCAATGTCAGCTCGATGGGTGATGTTCTACAGATTCGGGTTCTGATCCTGACTCTGATAGATGGATGGATGTCATTTACAAGTGAAACGATCAATCCAATTAATCACGACCTGCTGCGAATGCAGCAGCAGGTATTATTTTGCACGCGTCCTCAACACACGGCCTCCTCCGCTTGAGACACATCAGCACGTGTAATTTTGTGCTAGGTTGCTAGGCGTGGAGCTTGCTGACGTCTGCGAGCATGCGGGGGATCGCCGCGAGCCGCGGAGAAGGCGCGGCATGTAGGGCACACGGTTTATCGCGCCACGCGTATTGCACAAAAGCCAGCCCAGCGGTATTGGCGAATATTAGACTGCTTGCTCTCACTGTAGCGTTATTATACCAGCATTTACCAGTATCATTGACTGCTATCGCGACTTCGCTCATCTTTTATATTTATGACGATAATAAGCTTGCCACACTGGCTTTTGCTTTTTCCGGCAGCAGCAGATTGCCGCTCAAGGGGTGTTTGCTGGACTTATTGCGTTTGGACATGGGGGCCGTACGGAAGTAGGGCCTAATGCACGGAGGTATGTTTTGTAAGGAAAAAGGCTTGCGGACATTGCTCTGTGCATGCGCTGCACTTGGTGTACCACTCGGTGGTGAAGGGGCCCGTGTTCTACCCACCTGACCTAACTGCGTTGTTCGATATTTATGGTGTTATATTCGATATATGCACATTAACTTCCTGGTCGTACGGCGTTGTTGTACTGCACAGTACGGATATGGAGCATGCGCTCCAGGACTTAACGCATAGCGTTGGAGGGTGGAGAAAAAAAGGAGAGGAGAGGGGAGAGGGCATGCGCGGATTTGAAAGAGACTTGTCCGTACGGCGTCTGGAACGGCATTGTACGCTATGTTTTTGGACAAGGCAAGATGACGTCCTGGCCTCCTACCCGTCCTGACCTGCAAGTCCCCCGCCACTGCGACATCTCCACAACAACACCTTCACAATAACCTTATGGCAACTGAGGGCGCGCACCACTGCGGTCGGGTGGGATCCAGAAAACACAGCACTAGTGCGCCGCCTTGCGCCCCCACCCCCTAGCAGTCCTCCTTCGACCCCACCATGCAAATCCCACCATGCAAATCCCCATCCGCCCCACAACAACAGGTGTTGTCAACACGGCGTGGTCGTGCTCTCAAGCCCACTTCAGTTTATTCATTCATTCATTATTCGTTTGTTTCAGCTTTCCATCAACCTCATGACCTGCGAGTGATGTGGTTGATTAACCACCAGGTGCTATGTGTGATGCGTATCCACCTTTCCCTCCTTGGATATGAAGGGTGTTCCCAAACTCCGCCACAAGGGGGACCACGAGTATGATTGCAGCGATCGGACGCATTCGCAGTATGCATACATACCCAGACATGCTACATCGCCATCGCACCGCCTCTTGCCGTCCTCTCATCGCCAGGGCGCAGCTCAGTCCGTCGAAAATCCAAGTACGAGTGTACTGACATTTAAGCACGCATATACATACATACATACACACACAGGCACACACACAGTTGCTTGGCTCTGTCTGCAGGCCCTCCGTGTATCCTACCCCGCGGGCAATCTTGGCCAACCGAACTGAAGACAATTGCTGCACTTTTACAATTGACGATGCGCAGTGTTGCAGCCTGTGCCGCCTCATTGTACACGTGCACCGCAATGAGATGTAACGTAATGGGACGACCCCCAATAAGAGGTTGCTCCGCACTCACAACAGCTCGTTAGGACCCCCATGCAGCGGACTCGCCTCCCTGCATTCATGGGTCCTATTCCCCAACCTGCTCCGCCAATAGCCCCTCCCATGCATACAAGCCGACCCGCATCCAACATCATTTCGACAGACATCAATGCGCCGCGCGTAGCTTCAGAAACTAGCCACCACCATTCGTCTCATAAGCACAGATACCGGCGAAGCGGACTGCTAACTTGACGCCCCGTCGAGGACCTCCCGCCCAAGCCAGCAGCAGCATCACTACAATGACCACCATCAGCAGGAGCAGCAGCAACCGCACTTGCAAAACCAGTGGAAGTGACGGCGGCAGTAGCAGCCGCACCCTTTGAATGCGGCCGCGACACCGACCGCCGCTCCTCGGCCTCATGAACCTCTCCCACAGACGGGTCGTCACCGCAATGCATTACGAGGGCCGATGGACCGTGTTCCACTCGTAAGACCGAGTGGGACTTTCCTGCAGGTGGCCGACTTGGTGGCGGTCGCGACGGAGAGCGCCACAGCGCGTCATCGCTGGCGGCGTACCCGTCGGCGCCGTGTTGCGCTCCTCCTCCTCCTGCTCCTCCATGGAACCCCTCCTCTCCTTCTCCTCGCCCTCCTCCTTTGCCGCTTCCTCCACCGCCGCCGCCCTCGTAGCTGCTCCTGGGGCTCTTGGACTCCAGAGGATACATGGGGCCCCAGACGCGGGAGAGAGAGAGCTTCTGGGAGGGGGATTGAATCCAGGGAGGGGACCAGGTCACCGGGGAGGAGGGACAGCTGCCGCTGCCGGCGCCGCCACCGTCACGGCCGCCGCCCCGGCGGCCCCACTGTGACCCGTGGGTCTGTGGCTCTTCCCTATCGCTCAGGTGGCTGCCAACCGGCGTGCGTAGAACCTCCGTCATAAACCAGGTGCGAGGCTTCCCTGTGCTGCCGCTGCCGTCGCCGCTGCTTCCACTGCTGATGACGGACGTGGCGCGGGAAACGGCCGCGGATGCGACGTCCGCGGCACTCCTAAATGCCGCGGCGGCTGCAGCAGCAGTGGGACTCGCCCGTCTCGCACCCCTGCCGGCGCTGCGGCTTTCGTCCCGCGACAGGCTGTAGCCGGCCGCTATACTTCCGCCGAGCCGCTGATGCGCCTGACGCTGCCTCTGCCAGGCGATATCGTGCCGCCGTCCAGCGCTGTACCGCGGTACGGACATCGACCTCAGCGTCATCGCGGCTGACGTCACGCGATACGCAAAGCTATCCTCACTGCTATCCGACAAGGCCTTGCGTGTCCCCGCCGCTGGCAGTAGCAGCTGTCCACGACCACATCCCCCACCCCCCAGTCCCCGCAGACGTCCCGTCTCGCTGGCTACCAGAACCTCCGCGTCGCGCCATAATAACGCACGCCGCAGCACCGCCGCCGCCGCCACCGTGCTGTTACTGTTACTTTTACCGCCGCCGCCGCCTTCCCGCGCGGAAAGCGCGGTACGCATTGCGCAACGAGCGGCACGACGCACGACAGCGCCGCCGCTAGATCTGGAGAGCAGATGGCGTCGCTGCGCCGCCGCCAGGACAGTCGCCGCGTTCTGCGTCCTGAGCAGCACCAGTGGCGGCGGCGGCGACCGGGGCCGACTCACGCCGATCCCGAGCGCCGCCGCACCTCCGGCCCGACCCACATGACTCCCATTTATGGCCCTCCTGTTACCAACCCAGGAGGTAAATGAAGCGCCCACGTCTAAGCCGTCGTCTCCGCACCGAGAATCCGCTGAGAGGGTGCCGTTGCTGCGCACAGTGCCGCGGGACGACCGGCTGTCGCTGTCGTACCCGCCTCCACCGCCTCCACCTCGCAGCACCTCCGCCGTACCCGCCACGGCCGCACGCGCGCGGCGCCTGGCGGCGCGGCGCAGCTCCGCCAGGTCCTGTTGCCGCTGCCGCTCCAGCTGCCTCTCCTGGAGCCATGCCGCCGTTCCCCCCAGCATCTGCTGCACCACTGCCTCCTCCTCCCGCTCCGAATCCGCATCCGTGTTGGTGCTGATATCGCTCTTCAGGCGACCCGTTGCCAGGGGGGGTCCAGCATGCAGTAGCAGTGGCCCCGTACCCGGCCGAGCAGAGACAGAAATTGGCCTCACTCTAGCAGCTGAGCCTGAAGTAGCCGCAGTAGCCGCAGCCGCAGTCGCACCCTCAAAGGTACGACGTCGCTGCTGCTGCGGCGCTGCACTGCTGTTCAGGCGTCTCCCGTAAGCGACGGCCTCACTGCCGCCGCCGCCAAAGCTCTCACTGCGTTTGGTCCTGCTGCGGCTCCGACTGCCTCGGCTACTGCTCCTGTCGCTGCCTCTGCCGCCGCTGCCCCCACCGCTGCTGCTGCCTCTCCTTCCCCGCCTCCCCGTAACGGAGGTGTAGCCATCGCGGACTGTAGCACCGCCCCTGCTGGGACCGCGACTGGCAGTCTTCCCACTTCCCGCGGCCCGTCCAACCGGGTTGGGAGAGAGGTACGACAGCCATGTCAGACGAGGTGTCGGCGGGTCTTCCGAACTGCTCACGCTATGAGTGGAGGTAATGGCAGTCGTCGGTCTTTTCGGGGTGCGGAAGCTTAAATCCAAGTGAGGTGGGGTGGTGATGGCGGTGGCGGCCGCGGCGCCCGGGTTGCTGGCGGTGACAGCGCGTTTTGTTGCGGCACGCCAGGCGGTAGCGACCAGGGTCGGACCTGCAGGTGTCGGTGACCCACGGGCCAGTTTAGTATCGTATGTACTGGGATTTGGGTCATCAAGCAGATCATATATTATGGTTCCGAATCATTAATGTTTCTTTAGCACACATACATATCGGTGCTAGCTAGTGTCGCGATCTGGGTCGGAAGGCTCAGGGCAGGTAGAGCATGCAGTTACGTGTGGAGACAGGTCTTCTCCTTGCCTGATTGTGATGCTTCCTGCGTTCTTGGTGATGGCATCGTTGATGAGGACGAGGAGGATGCTGGGCCCGACGCCTGTGGCCCCAGCTGGCGAGTAGCAGGCGCACCAACCCGCCCAGTTGCTATAGCCGCTGCCGTCCGGGCAGCAAGACGTTCCGTGCGGCTGCTGCAGGCGCCGCAAATGCAAGATGATGATGATAACGAGCCTGGAAAATAGCGGCTGTGGTTTTGATCGCGAGCTGCGTAATTGCAACTGCTTGCAGCTGCAGCACAGGATAAGGCTGCCCTGCCGCTGGTCCAGCCCAGCGGCTGCCTCGGTGTGATTCCGCTGCTACGGCCGCAACTTTGTCGTCGTTCTCCTGCATTATCGTCGCTGTCGCTATCATCATTTGATGACCAGGTGGGCAAGAGTGGAGGGCGGCCGAGGCTGCGTGGAGTGCTGGCTGCAGTTGTGGTGCGAGAGCTTCGGGGAGCGGACAGAACGCCGCTGGGTGAGAGGCTGCTTAATAGGTTGTCAACAGCGCTCTTATGCTGCACGGCAAAGTTCACCAAGTTGCCTTTGCTTTTCGCGTGCGCATCAATGCCTTTTAGGGCAGCCCGCGCAGGAGCCCGGCGGAGGTCCACATCCCCTCCACGACGATAAGGTCGTGGTGGAGAATCATCAACGTCAGGATGAGAGGAGTCTTGCTTGACGAACCTTTGGTAGGCAGCTGGATAGTCGTCTTCGGAGGATGAGGCATCCCGCCCCGCAGGAGCGCCCCCCACCCGTGTGAGCTTACGACCATCCTTAATCCATGCTTGGTAAAATGACAGAGGCCGCATTTCATTTGGTTCTGCGGAAAGGAGGGCAAGATGCCGCGACTTTCAGAGCATGGATGGCAGGGGGTCTTAACAAGTTACATCTGCAAATCTACCGGTTTAATAGCGCAAATCAAATAGCACAACTAGCTAAAGCCTAATGATGGTAAGCATTCTATGAACTCTCAGCTTAGGTCAAAGTGGCCTGTTTTATCAACGCCGTATCGACGCAAAATGCAAGGACCCAGGTTACCTCCCAAGCGGAATCAGTATCGCTCCTCTCCAGCACCTAGCAACAAACAGCAAGTAACTTGAATCCCTATGTATTGTCGCGATGGCGGTTATAATCTGTGGGGAGTTACTTTCGCAATAAACGCATTTCCGCCCAGCCAAGCATTAATTTATTTGACTCTTGTAGCTACGGTAGGTGTTATAAAGTGGGCTTCCTTCGCAACGTTGGAAATGGAAGCAGGAAAGTCGCAACTGTAATCGTACACCCGTCGTCCGTTTGCCCCCGCCACGCCGATGATGAATTCTAAGCGCTAATGCATGTATGCCATTAATTAAATTATGATCGGCTTGTTAATAGGCCCGATGCTTCGAGGCGAGGCCTCGCATGGTGAGGCGGCTGACGAGGGCCTTACACTACTGGTTGAACCAGTTGGGACGCACTGATAGAAAGCAATCATAAATGGTTTCATAAAGCTGATACATTTTGGGATGGATGCTTTACCATGGTGTTCGTTTCCTAGCAGTTTGCTAGGCGCTGACATGTCTGCCCGAGAAAGTCAGGCATAGGATCTTATCGTAAGCGGTTGCGAACAAGCGCGAAGCATATGCCTTCGGCAAGAATATCAACTTTGCACTTCGTTTCCATCAGTTGAGCCACCATTACCCATGCGCTTGATTTCAGTTGTGCGCAACGAAACAAGCTTCGAGAGGAAACAACTTTATGTCAGGGCTTAGGCTAATCCAGCAAAGGGAAAAGCGCCAGGAAATGCGTCCTGTGGACGCTGGCAGGCGTGGTGGGAACAGTGGAAACCCTTGACTAAAGCTCCTAACTGCTCGCAAAGTCCAAGTGTCAGCATACTCGCAGTGTCGTAGTGAAGCGTTCGAAATCAAACCTGACACTAGGTAGCTGCACATTATTCACTTTGATTAGCGTAACTCATTTGGTTTAGCCCAGCTCTTAATGCAGCCGTCCTAAACACCCAAAGGCACGCAAGCGCAATACCCTTTGTTTGCAATCCATAACCTATAATCTTGCATTCTTGTGTTTTTGCAAAGGTGACGGTGGCGGCCTACACGCTGTACAGCCGCTGCAGATGTGGTTGACCCCCTTTTTGCCTAAACCGTGCAGTTGCCGCTCAGCTGTATTGCTAGCAAAAGTTGTGACAACATATGACACATGACAACATATACGGCCTGCGACGTGGTGGTAAGTTTGGATAGACATGAGGCATATAGCATGCTGGTAGATGTTCCCAGTCGTCAGCCCTGTGTCCGAATTGTTTCGCTTGGCAGACACATGCAGAGGGTGCAACAGCCCAACAGCACACGTTGTACACATGTAACGCATAAATACTATAACTTGCTACTAATTACTTATTGCTGGCGAGCATGCTGAAGACGTTTAGACGTTAGACGTTTTTTGTTACAAGCTTCAAGCTTGTACGGTCCAGACGAGCCAAAAGGCTCATGGACCGCCGAACTGGAAACAAGAACTAAAAAAGAAAAATGCCAATACCCAACAATAACAGATTGATTAATCTTCAACGTACTGCAACCTGCATCTTCTAATGTCATCCAGAACGTGCGCTAACCCGCGTTGATCCTTGACGCCCATAATCTCGATCATGCGGTCCCCAGGAGTAACCCCCAGGTCCCAAAGCTTCAAACGGATATTCGCATACGCAGGACAATCTAGCAGCACATGACATTCATCCTCAACAGCTTGCCGGTTCCCACAGACCCGACACCACCGGGCAGACCGTTCCCTACCGTGCGGTCGATTAACCGCCAAAGGCCAAACACACATCCTGAAACGCATCAGCGTGACGTGCTGTTTTGGCGAGGTATAGCCGCTGCCATGCTTGGGCAAACCCATCCATTGCTTATAGCGACACATCTTCACCCCCTGGTTGCCTATTATCTGAAACAAACAAAGCTGGATCCACTGTCAACCGCTCACTTTCCCAGTCATCATCAAATCGGCACCGAAGTTCACAGATCAACTGGCCTACATCTAGTGAACGTGTCGCCAGAGCATCAACTTTGACCTCAATGTCGCCTGAGTCGTCCACACCCGTCCGCACGTTATGACCCATCAACTCTAAGGATCTTCAGGACTTTCGCTCCCCATCCATCATACGTCATGCCAGATGATAATGCCAACCGCAGTTCCTCCCGAAAGCAATGGTGGTACACAGAACCTTTTGCCTCAACCAACCTGTTCCAAAAACGAAAAATCAGGTTTGCCCAATGCACTTGCAAAGGGTATTGACCCAACTCTCTGAATAGTAGCCGATTTGTTGGCAAGCCAGCACCACTCAACTGCTTCAGGAAGTTCTTCTGCAGTTCCACCATCCTGTCCTGCAGTGCAATCTCAAAGTAGCACAATCGTGGTTCCTGGCTGCTAGGGTAACCGCGCTCCAGGATGTCCAGAACCCTTAACGGGCCCCAAACCTGTACCCCGTACGACAGAATAGACAAAACCTGGGCATCAAACGCTTTCACCGCAACAGCTGGGACAAAAAGCCCTTGTCGCTTAAGAAGCTGCTGAAAAACATGCAGGGTTTGAAGCAATCGTACAGGATGTAGAGGAGGTCGTCTGGCATGCTTCAAGTAATGGAACACGGAACACGGATTATACTCACAATTGGTTGTGAATCGGGGCTTCCACTTCGCGACATAAAGATCGTTATAAAACATTTCAGCCCATGCAGCCGTACGTCACCGTTATCAACCGTTGTGCTTTCTCTATCCATGGATGCATCTATCCAATGACCCACTGTAGAGCGGTTCAGGCTCTTGACTTCCGTAAAGTGGCAATTTTATATAGCTGGCTTCCCTGTTATTTAAAGTGCCGCAAGGTGTGATGTTTCGGTCAACCGCAATGGCCAGGCACGGCACTTGCTTACTGTAACCACAGCCTTAAGGCGAGGGGTCCATAGGCAAAAGGCCTTGGGGCCTACGACTATTACATTTCAGAAGTCGCTTCTCCGCAACGGCGACCTGCGGGGCTGGCAGGTAGACATGACGGATCTTTTGCTGTAGTTTTTATAAGGCAAGGATTTGTTGAGCAATATATCATACACGGAGATGGTTGATATGGCTTCAAGCAGCTGTTGAAGAGCTGGAGATATCTTGCGGAACATGCTCATGTATTATCAGTTATCACGTACAGACCCGAGCCAACAGCGCATCCCTTTCTGAGCTCATTAATATCCTATGCCGACCCAACCTTTCATGGCCTGGCGCGCGGCCTTACGCTGCAGCCCCTTTTCTCACAGTCTACAACCACCAACAGCTTCCCAGGCAAACATGTCATAATCCCTATTAGCCCCTTAAGGTCCTTTCGTCGAATACCCCTCTTTTTCTTCCTCAATGATCCAATCCAACCGCACGCCACCTCTCCTGCCACCTCACTCTCTCGCAGCCCCCTGCAAGATGATGTCCACCTCCTCCCTCGCTACCCTCTCCCAACCGCGGCCGGCCCCCTCCGGGGCCGTCGCCCTCGGAAGCCCCACCAGCCCCACCAGCCCCGTCAGCTCTCGCAATCCCCCCCTGGACCATGAGGACGACTTCGACGCCCACGGCGCCCGCCTCATGTCCCCCCGTGTCCTGCACCAGCTGAGCCGCACCCGGGGCCACTACCTCACCCCCGCATGCAACACCACCCTGTACCTCCAGGACCTCCAATTCCGCCGGATAGAAAACTTACAGGCGAGATAGGGAGTAGCGCAGAGGGGGGTTGGGGAGTTATATGGCTGCGGGAGGGCCGTCCTGCAGGTCTGGGACGTACACACGCGTGTGTGTATATGTGTGTATGTATGTATGTAGCATAGAGAAGTTTGTATGTGCTGTGTCGGTTCTCCCTGCGTTGGGTAGCGGTCTCCCCCGCCCCGCCCCGCCCTGCTCTGGTCCAAGAACAAGATCGCTACTGCGCAACCCATATCAACCACGACTAGGATAAACAAACAAACGGACAAACAGTTCACCAATCGCAATAGAAGAGCTGTCAGCATTGTCCGAGACCTCTCGGCTGGTGGTGGTGGTGGTGATTCCTGGGGACGTGGCGTGTTTTCCTCCCCCCTCTCGTGTGTGGTTCGTCTTTCCCCCTCTACCGCACGTATTTTAGTCTAGGCGGCTAGGTAGGTAGTTTTTCGCGTCGTCGTCATTACATCATCCCGAGGTCGCCGCCTTTAAAATCGCCTACTGGTCAGTTCTGCTTCTTGTACACTCTTTTTCTTGGTTCGTGGTTCTCCCTCCTGTCCTCCCCCACCCTCCCCCTGCGCCCTCCCCCCCCCCACTCTCAGGACTACACGGCCTGCCGGGTCCTCCATCTGTCCAACAACTGCCTGTCACGAATAGAGGGACTGGACAACATGACCGGGTTGCAGGTGGGGCCGTGGAGATGTAGATGTAGATGTAGGGGGCTGGAGTAAGGTGAGGTGCGAGCTGGGTGGGACGAGGTGGGGTAGGGTAGGGCGAGGTGGGGTACGGCGAGGGGGTGGGGTAGGGTGGCGGGCAGGATCAGGCCCAGGCCCAGGATCAGGCGGAGGCAGCTGTGGGTTGAGGACCCAGGGTGGGGGGGCGGGGGGCAACTGAGGGGGCCCGTCCCTGTCCTCCTGCTTCCCAAGCTCTTGATGGAAGCCCGCACCGCCCGCACCCCCTGGCCCCCCCTCCCCCCGGTACCGGTGGTGCTGGGGCTCCAGGCGCTGTACCTGCAGACCAACGACCTGCGTTCCCTGGACGGCCTCTCCGCCCTGACCTCCCTGCACATCCTGCATGTG